>NC_135869.1:21468961-21561461 GCF_031162955.1 Sander vitreus
TCGATGCCAATAAGACTCTGAATGGAAAGTTTACTTTTAAAAAGTTGTCGAGGGGGACAGTAGTTTCACACATACACAGCCTGTATGACACGGAGAAAGCAGCTAAACTGGAACTGCTGCAAAGTGCTGCAAACGCTGTCTCATTAACCGGTGATCACTGGACGTCAGTGAGTAATCAACATTATTTAGCAGTTACTGCACACTATATTGACTATGTACACACACACACACACACACACACACACACACACACACACACACACACACACAGACACACATAACATGCTATGTTATGAAAAAATAGAGTATCCATCGCTACTGTAAAGCTTTTTTTTATGCCTGAGAGAAAATCCAATAAAGGCCAAATCATAAAAGCTACAGTGTGTGAAAAGGAAGGGAAAAAGTCACGCAAATATTTGGGAACAAATTTTACTGTAGTGCAAATCATCGAATTAACAAGGAGAAACCTTTTTCGCTGTTTGAATGGTTTGCATTTCTGTTAAGGCATGTTAAACACTTCTGTGCAGACTAGCTCAAAAAGTCTTTAAAGAGAGATTTGAAAGCACAATTACACATAGATTACTGTGTAATATAGTACTTAAGTGAATGTGTATTAAAGACTTACTTTAGGATAAAAATTGCTTTAGTGTTTGGTTTATTTATACCTAATTTGAGGTGTTACTGGTGTTAGGAGGCGTATTCACTGCCAAGAGGGTTTCTCTGGGCATTAAAGAGGTTGTCATACAGTATGGCGTGGTGCTACAGTAGTGGATACATGTGTTAGGCTATAGCCTCTTTCCGACCAAGTAGTTACAGGAACATAGTTATAGGAACAGTCCACTTCTAAACAGTTCTACTAACTACTCTCCCCCAAAACCGTTTTTTCCATTTGCATTCGCACTGGCCAAGTGGCCATAGGAACTGGTAGGAGGGGTAAGGGAGTGACGCAAGCACGGCAACGGTCTTTATAGCGTCGTCACTTAACTTTAGTGCCACATACAACAACAAACCAGCATGGAGGAGGCCTACGTATGTGAATTGCAACAGACAGTGAAGAATATGTACTGATTCAGAAGTGAAATGTGTTTCAGTCAATGTGTAATTATAGCAGCGGTAAACTGATGACTGATGACAATGTTTTTCATATTTTTTACACTGGCAGGTTGATAGCAGATAGTGGCAGATTAGAGCCGATTCTATATTAGGAGAATATGAATGCATAATCTTCTCATCATTGTTTTTGTGTGCGTCTTGACTTGTTTGAACAAGAAAAAGATCAAAAAGAAAAAAAGGGTTTCAGAGACAAGACTGATGATCACGGCCCAACAAAGCTAGTTTAAGTAGCCATGTGGATTTGCAGCTCCAGCTGAGAGGATGGATTGTTTATGGCAGCAGCTAAGTGTACAAGAACTTAGACTATACAGTTCAGACTTCAAAACGACAGCTTTTGTTTTAGACTGTAAACATTCTGCCATGTTAAATGTCACTCTGCACAAATACCAGTATATACAGTGGCTTGCATAAGTTTACACACCCATGCTAAAGTTGACAAAAAAAGAAAAAGAAAAAAAAAGAGGAATAAAAAACCTTTGATATTAATGCTTTAATTAAAAAAAATTGAAAAATCGGAAAATTTGAAAAATCCAACCTTTAAGGACACCAATTTTTTTTGTGAATGAATAATGTATCGTCAATAAATAAATTTGTTTTTCCTTAAAATACAGGGGGCATAAGTATACACAACCCTATATTAAATTCCTATAGAGGCAGGCAGATTTTTATTTTGAAAGGCCAGTTATTTCATGGATCCAGGATACTATGCATCCTGATAAAGTTCCCTTGGCCTTTGGAATTAAAATAGCCCCCCCACATCATCACATACCCTTCACCATACCTAGAGATTGGCATGGGGTACTTTCCATAAAATCATCTCTCAATGCAAATCAAACCAGCTATTAGGCTAACTGAAATGAAACCAGAACATTTATTTATTTACAATACATTATTCATTCACAAAGAAAATTGGTGTCCTTAAAGGTTGGATTTTTCAATTTTTTTTAATTAAGGCATTAAGATCAATTTCCAAAAGATGGTTTTTTTATTCCTCTTTTTAGTCAACTTTAGCATGGGTGTGTAAACTTATGCAAGCCACTGTATATTGTTGTTGAAAAATTAGTTATTATAAAAGCACTCACACAGATTCAGTAATGCTGACTTTGATATCTTACATATTTTAAATCACAGGAATCTACTAAATTTATCCTGATAGTTGTCATAATTACATCATCTCAGCAGTTCGTTAGGTTAAAGTGTTAGTTAATCAAAAAATTGGTATTGGTATTCTGTGCCCAGGTTTGGAGATATCTGCCAATGCAGTGTGCCTCTACCACAATACAATTCCTGTTATTCTGGACAATCACAGAGCTTTTTTTCCTTTTTTGGGGTAGAAAGTAGATGCAATTAAATGTGTTGTGTATCTGTGTGTGTGTACTTATATTAAATACAGTATAGCAAGTATGCGTATATGTTAGTTTAGACCTATAAGTATTATTGGTTAGCAGAAAATTAAATATGTAAAAAATGTTGAAGTGAAAACACTGTAAATAAAACCTTTTAGGTACCACTGATTCTAAGCTTAGGCTCCTCTTCACACGCTGCATTACTGCTTGCAGCTCTCTGGTGGCAAAGAGACTAATTCCTAAATCATTACTTCCTGCTCATGGCGGAAATTACTTTTGATGTGTATTATATTATTATGGCATTACAATTTGCCTAAGGGTTTGACGTGAAAAGCAGTCAAGTGAACAGATATCTGCAGAACGCTGGCTGTGATGTGTGTAGTTGGGGTTTCTCTGGGCATCAAAGAGGTTGTCATACAGTATGGCGTGGTGCTACAGTAGTGGATACATGTGTTAGGCTATAGCCTCTTTCCGACCAAGTAGTTATAGGAACATAGTTATAGGAACAGTCCACTTCTAAACAGTTCTACTAACTACTCTCCCCCAAAAACGTTTTTTCCATTTGCATTCGCACTGGCCAAGTGGCCATAGGAACTGGTAGGAGGGGTAAGGGAGTGACGCAAGCACGGCAACGGTCTTTATAGCGTCGTCACTTGACTTTAGTGCCACATACAACAACAAACCAGCATGGAGGAGGCCTACGTAGGCGAATTGCAACAGACAGTGAAGAATATGTACTGTTTGTGTTTCAGACATTGCTAGGTCACTAAGGGTTCCTATGCGGAAAAGGGAAAAGACCCTGCCCTCAAGTAGGAGCTGAAAGAGTTACAGGAACTGCAGTCAGAGGAACTTAATAATCCCCAAATTGGTCCGTCGGAACACGAGAAAACAAGGGTTCTAGGAACGTTATGTTCTAGGAACTGCAAAAATATCTCCAGTCGGAAAGGGACTTATGTAGTATTGATCTAGTGTTTTCTCAGTCCTGAGAGCCAGTATTGAGATTCCATTGCTTGTTAAGGATCACACAGGTACAATTATATGTTTGCTTTTGCTAATGGCCTGCGAGTGCATAGCTGTAACAGTGACAGCTCCTATATGCCTACTGGCTAAACATAAACAAGATTTCAAGCAAAGCTCCTGGGTATGTGAATGGCTTTTAATGATTACTTAGAGCCTGGTGCTCTAAAAAGCTTACATATACTTAGGGAGTAATGAGTCGCAGTGTTAGCCTAGACCGGCGGGGGAAGGTGTGTAGCCACAATCACGGAACACAGCCTCCCTATCTCCCCTTCTCTGCAGCTCTTAGTTATGCGGTTATAGTTCTAGACTACCGGGGTACCTCCTTGGACACACTGAGCTTCTCTCTCCTCTGTCTTTCCATCTGTGTGTATTCGTGTCACAGAAATGCTTGTTACTAACATAGCTCCGGGGAGCTTATTCCCCGGAGTCCTTATGTTCTTTTTCCGCCCAGCATCATCATCTTGGATCATGATGGCACCTACATCATGGTGGCAGATGTCGCCGTGGTCCTGCCCTACGCCCTGCTGTGCCCTATTACACCCTGCTACGCACTGCAATGCCCGGCTTCGACTTGCTATGTCGGGCCAACGCTCTGCCACGCCCTGTTACGCCCTGCTGTGCTCTACGACACCATGAACTATTATAACTATTACAATATCTTTATTGTGACTATTATTGCCATTGTTCATCATACCCCCAACCGGCACCGTCAGACACCGCCTACCAAGAGCCTGGGTCTGTCTGAGGTTTCTTCCTAAAGTTTTTAGGAAACCTTCCTAAGGAGTTTTTCCTTGCCACTGTCGCACTTACGCATTCATGCATGCTCTTGGGAGAATCACTGGAATTGTTGGGTCCTTGTAAATTATAGAGTGTGGTCTAGGCCTACTCTATCTGTAAAGTGTCCTGAGATAATTCCTGTCATGATTTGACACTATAAATAAAATTGAATTGAATTGGTGTTTTTTCAGCCTGGGTTGTTGAGGGGCTGAGCTGAGGTCTGGCATCGCTACGCTTGAGTTAACAGCTCTGAGTTCCTGATATATCTTTGTGTATGTGTGTTTTTTATGTGCTTGCTGATATTCTGTGGCTATAATAAAGCAACTGTGTTTGCATTGACAGAGTGTGATTGCAGTTATTTGGCCTTCGGATCTGATGGATCACTGCAGAACAATAATGTCACTGAAGCCGGGGGTGAACAGGTCTCCAGCCACACACAAACACCCACATGCAGCATGCTGACTCATACTGTAGTCCTCTCTCTTTCATTCATACCTTTTGTGATCCTCATCTTCTCTCACACCCACCAGGGAATTCACCAAGTGTTTTATTTTTTCAGAAAGGTAGGAAGCCGAGGAGTTCAGAGAGGTTGATGCTTGAATTCTCTCAAAACGTAACGGCAGGCATTGTGAGGGTTGTCAAGTACCTTATTAAATACTTGTCTCGCTATCAGAGCCACCTGCAAATAATTCTAACGCACACAGACATGCTGGAACTCACAGAAAATGATGCCTGGATAAACAGTATGCACCGTCCATGTCAAATAACCCGTTCTTCACTCCAAACTTGTCAAATACGGCAGATGGTCAGTGGCCCTCAGCATCTGATACAGACACACAATGCCACCTTTAGCTGCTGTATGAGATACACCAGGCTTTCAACTGCTCGACCATGGTGCTGAGAGATGAGCGAGTATAAAGAGCGATTAAGTCCGCGTAGGCAGAAGGTTGGGGGTGGAGGGACGGGTCGAACAAACTTTCACTCACAACCATGATCCTTACTGAGGATCATGGTTATGGTAAATAAATCTGTATATGGCAGGTATGCAACGGACACAAAATCTAATCTCCTGCATGAAAGTTAAACACATTATATGCCTTTATTTCTGACCCTTACATACTTAGCCATACATACTAAATTATAGACAGGGCTTAGGATACTGGGCTGTGTACACCAACTACTGATCCACAGTTGACTTGCCAGAGTCTGCTACTCTGGATTGTGAGCCTGTCCCTGATTGCCAACATCAATACAGACTTGAGTCAGAATCACAGTTAAAGCAGAATTGTTGAAAGGCACACACAGAGATAGTATATATATATAAATGAACGTATCCATGCATGCACTTGCACACATGACAGGATGACATGTGCATACACACTGAACTGAATCAAATGTAGCAAAGAACACACACACACACGTTACTCTTGCATAATCAATGGACCAAATACGTCCGAAAACATATTCAGCATTCATTAGATGCCATTTATATTTAAGCACAATGAATAAAACATCTGGCAGAATACTGAATGCTTACTCTACATAAAAAATGCAGAGGCCCCGTCAACAGATTTTCAATGAGCCTGATTGGTTGGAGTAGCCATGTGAGTAAGTGTTGTTCATTTGTGGAATGTTGTTAGGACACCTCAGCTCTATTTCATGACATCTTTGTATTCAAGCACTGCCACTGCTATTTAATCCCTTTGTTGCACTGTTGTCAGCCGCAGCAGGACTTTTCTTTGATTATCAGAGGTAATTACAATAAAATGCATGATAATTATCTTTAAGATGTTGTAGAGCTGTATAATTTAAGCTGCTATTCTTGCTTATTGTAATTAGTATGAATGAAGTGACACATCTGTATGGAGCAATGCTAGTTGCCTTGGCATTGGAGATTCAGTTTAACCATTCCAGGTGTCTGTGGTTGTACAATTCTTATTAATATATTTTAAAATTGTATGACTGACTTGCAGCCTAACTGATCTAATGGAACAGCGACCCCTCACACCCCGGAATCATTTGTTTGCACTGTTGCCATCTGGCAAACGCTGCATGTCCATCAAATCCTGAACAGATAGACTCAAAAACAGTTTTTACCCCACTGCAATACGGACACTGAACACTGCTAGTCACCTTCACACACCATCTGCAACAACTGGCACCACCACACCAGGACTTAGGGACTGAGCCCCTTTAAGTGTCAAACTGCATGCACTGTAAGCATGTAAGCACTCACTTACCATCCATGCTACCTCATTGTTTTATGTATGCACTGGAGAATTGTTGGTATGTGGGGTATGTGGGAGGGAGGTGTTTTTAAATTCTATTTTATTTATTTGCAACGCACCAAGAGGATTGCCATCCAATTTCGTTTTATCCTGTACAATGACAATAAAGAATTCTATTCTATTCTATCTGCTATTATTATAGAAAAGCAACACCTACCTTGAGCATTTGTCATGTACAAGATAGTCACACATTTACATTAGAGGGTAAAACCACTTTGATGGTAATTTATTTAGAGGTGTGTGCACATGTAATTAGGTGCATTGAAAAACAGCAGAATATAACGTTACGTTTTAGTTGGCCTACATTTAGTTTATAGCCACGACGTTGCGAAAATTTCGCCGGATGTCACTCTTTTCAGATGTCCGTTTTCGGATGTAATTTAAACTCTGGTGGATTTCTGAGGACTATGGTTAACTGCTCCTCAGATCTCTGCAGGGAAAATCCAGACAGCTAGCTAGACTATCTGTCCAATCTGAGTTTTCTGTTGCACAACTAAAACAACCTTTGAACGTACATGTTCCACCAAAACAAGTTCCTCATTTACGGCCTCATTTAGACAACTTCTGTTATGATATCATATTATTAGAAACACATAATGAAACAGAATAAAACACATTCTGATCGGTCACCGTGCGTGCTGGTAGAGAGAGCTGATTGATTCTTCCAGCTCTGTCAATCCTTCATGCTGTATGCTCCATTATAAAACTGCATAGATATTTGTTAAAATGTAGGCGCAAGGTGATCACAAGCACAACATTCTACACAATGCTACTTCCTGTGCAGATGAGAAGCTGAAAGACAAGAAAGTGTAGCACTTCCTTCTTGCTGAAACGCAAAAAGTTGATAATATTTACCAACTTCCCTATCTTAGTTAAGCGTGTTATGCCGAGTTCAGACTACCAAATAGTTTTGTGCCAGATTAGGCGATTATGGATTCATTTATTCTTGCCGTGACTTGGCCGAGAGACATGACAGAATATATGATGGTCCCCGACCAATCTGAGCTTGCCGTCTTTTACGACGCATGTGATGCAATTGGAAACGAGGTGCTAGGAACTGACTTCCAAGAACAAGAATGTAAACAAGCAATGGCGTATGATGCTGGCTGATGATGTGTTTGTAAAAGCCTACAAAAAGGAAAAAACACGACTGTGTCACGCCCAGCTCCCGCTTCTAGATCATGTTTTTAGTTTCTTTCACATTCATCATCTTATTTTGCTTACTTCCTGTTTTGTTTTGATACTCACGGTTTGTTTCTGTTATTCTGTTCCTTCCGGTCTCTGTCTGTCTTCCTGCCTTGTGTGATTACCTACCCTGCCCTAATGTCCTGCACCTTATTGTCTCCACTCCTCCGTCATGTATATATACACTCCTTTTCCCTTTGTTCAGTTTCATTCGTCTACCCTTGTGTCTTGCATTCCAGCCTTTTCCTGTTTGTTCTGACCATTCTGCCTTAGTTTTTGACCAAAGTCTCTGCCTAGTGTTTTTGGATCCAGTCCCCAGATTTACCGCTTTAACCGCTGCCTGTTTTCGACCCAGCCTCTGCCTTGTGATTTGTGGAAACCGTTGCCTGATCTTTGTTCCGCTTTTGTACAATAAATCCCCTTTTGTGTCTTTTACTGCGTGTCTGAGCCCTGCATTCTGAGTCCCCTGTTTGCACCCAGTCTGACAGATTGTGACATTTCCTCAGTTTTACAGTTCCACCTCATAGCACCAATAACATCATTCCTCTTTAGATTGCCATGTTTACAGTTCGTGGAAGAGCGCTCTGTGCTCCTATTGGTCAAAGTCACGGACATGAGGGAACAAGTCGTGATAAGCAAAAAACATTCAAACTAAATAGTCTTTCTGTCGGGACATTGTAAGGCACTCCAGATGTGGCTACGGCTGTCGTCCATTATAACACACTACACGGGATACAAGGATAGATTGTCGCGCCCGACCATTGTCGTTCCCGATCCAACCCGACACCCAACAGTACGTCTCCCGGGTCGGTATGCTAACATCTGCTAATTAGCACTAAATACAAAGTAAAGATGACGTTGATGGGAAAATGTGTGCGTGATTAAGGATACTTTATCTTGAAACAATGACTGTACACAATGTTCTACCAATCCATCCGGTAGATGTTGAGATATTTCACTGTATATAAATTGGATGAAAACAGACAAACTGACTAGCTGCACTTTGTTGAACAGCAGAGCGTATGAGAGGAAACCATGCCCGGGTGATGAACTAAAGAGAGATAAGAAAGGATTATGGGATAGGGGATGTTTAAAAAAGTAAAAGAGGGTGGAAAGGAGAGATGAAGAGACATTCAAATGAGTGTTAATAGTTTTACAGTATTACTGTAGAGGGTGATTCCTGACGTGCTTTTAATGCCAGAGTTAGGATGACACATAATATTAAGAGTAATTACAGGGTGCCATGGAAGGCTTTTAAATCCTTACCAGCAGCAGCTGCAGTGATGTACTTGTTTGTTAGACAGAACATCAGAGCTACTGTTAATCTGCACTCTCTCCACCAAAGTAGGATATATATATATATATATATATATATATATATATATATATATATATATATATATATATATATATATATATATATATATAATAATCCAAGGTCAGCATTAATGAATATATTTTATACATCCATTTTATCTTCCCCTAAAAAAAAACAAAACAACAGAATGCTCCAACAGCAGATTGCTGGCAATGACCATGTCCACAGTGAATAGACAAAGAGTAGAGAACAAAAGAACACAATGCAGAGTAGTCTGCCAGAACAAAGATGACTTGAGCAGTGAATACAGCCACTGATCCTGGATCATTAAAGGGTTTGGAGATATTTTTGGCACCACTTCCCATGCAACGCATTCTCATGAACGGGTCTGTATGATATCATACGAAAATGTATGCACACCAAAACGTATGATATCCTTTCGAAATTAGGAGACTGCTGGCTGGTCACGTGACACCGGGTGGTCTGTGACGCCGGCTGGCTACGAGCTCCATGACGCAGAATGGCAGTTGCTAGTTGTTTAAGCCGCTACAGAGCTTCGTGACACTGGCTACAGACCTCCGTTGTATCAGCGGTAGTTGGTGGTTCAGTTACCAGGAAATAGGTGACTTTGAGACGGGTACAAAGCACCGCGAGCTGCTGGTCTTTTCGGCGGACATTAGGGTTAAATTTAGTCACAAAATATGACCGTTTTGCACTATGAAAGTTAAAATTAGGCACCACAACGACCAGATAAGATTAGGAAAAAGATCGTGTTTTGGATTAAAACACTCCTTAAGGAACATGCATTTCCTGGGTGAAAGACTTTAGTTTTCCCCGGGAAGTGAACTCCACTGTCTGGCTTGAAAGTCCTGTATGTTAACTCCCACCCATCTACCCTCGACCTCCTCACTATGCAGCCAGCCGCGTGGAATGCTTACAAATTACAGTGTTTAACTTTCTGTTACTCTTTGAACGAATGGTTCATGAGAACAGGCTGCCACATAACCTTTGTGTTCTTTTTAAGCCATTAACGCCAGTCTTTCGGTGCATTGCTAGACCTATCTCCACAGTGCTGTGTCAGTGCTGGAATATGGTCTGGCTCACCGCTTAGCAATTCTGGGATAGGGGAAAAACAACGCAATGGCTTGTTTGCATTTCTTTAAACCAATCACAATTTTTTCAGTGGCGCCAAGCCCCGGATGCAGCAACAGTGCCCTTGCAAAAAAGATAGCGGAGATAGCGGAAGGGGAGGGAAAATGCCTGACATCCGGCGTGTGATGTCAGGATTCATCCCAACACTCTATACCCGATGAGCCAGACTAATGTCTTGGTAATAAGTAATGTAAGCACATGGACATTCAATATTCATCAAATAAAATTTCTTACAGGCATTTAATATAGTGAGAATTGAATGTGGTGATGTTGGTGCTAATAGTTGATGCTAATATTCATATAGAGATTTCCAATCCCTAAAATCCCATAGAGGTAAGCTGCTGCAGAACCTACCACCTTTTACAGACACATCTAGGTTACTGCCTTAACAGTGGTTACCCCATGACCTCCTTATTCTCAGTGGCCTCTGAAGTAGCTAGGTTGTAGCTTTCTCCTCTTCTATCTGACATTTCATTCCATGATGGATGTGTGAGAAACAAAAAAGGAGAGAGTACTCACAGCATCTTCAGTGAGAGTTTAGGCAGCTCTGTGAGAGCGCCTCTCATCAAACACTGAGAGCAAATATTGAATGTTGTAAAGTTACACTTTTTCTAAGACTTTCTTTCTAAACCTCCATCTCCCCAACCTCTGCAAGGAACCATTTACGACTCAAAATACAAAGACGTTTCCAGGGATAGAGCAATGGCTATAATGAATTATTAACAGGTCTTATTTTTGAAATATGTTTTTTTTACTTTTGGCTTTTTTTGGGGCTTATTTTTTGTGGATACACATCATGCCTTGTTTACATGTGCAATGCCTAAATCTGTCAAAGGCAGAATGGTATTTGCAGAGGTGTTTTGAGCTGAGAGAACACGTTTTAGCTCTTAGTGTAGCCATGGTATGGTATAATGGGCCTTGAATCCGAACATCATTCACACAAAGGTTTATATGACCCAAATAACCACTTCAGGTACCTCTGGACTCAAGCAGTGTTGTATAGTTTATGAGCACAATTATTATTTTGCATATTGATTTGCTATTGTTATGTATGATGATGAAAGCCATTAATTGAATGAATGTTATTATCAACATCATTTAGCTGTTGAAAAGAGTGAGATTCTGAGCTTTTTATTTAAACCACCTCTTATTTCCTCCTATAAGAAACAAAATTCAGTCTTGGACTGTCAGACTTGTGGATTTCCTGCAGCTCATTAGTTTAGCTGCACAAGCTTTTTGAATTTTCTGATCAATTTTGGCTTTTTTTAAAAATCCATAGGACACATATAGCTCCCAATTATTTCTGTTATTTTATTTTTCTGACATAAAACTATTTGAGGAACTTCACAAGAGTTCTACCTGACACAAAGATATAGGCTGTAATTAAACACGTTTGAGTAATTTCAGCTAAACATTAAAACTCAATTTTGATTAAAGATTAGGGTGAAATGTGTCTTCTTAGCAGTAGTTTTTAGTAGTAGTTTTGAATAATTTAGTAGTTAAAAAAACTGTTTATTTCTCCTGTCAGGGGTCGAATTAGGATTTGTGAGGAGGCGGAGCCTTTGTCCAATGAGGTTGGCGGGTTAGGTATGGTAGGGGTGCTACTACTACTATTTATTCATTGAGCACTGTAGACATTGTATTCTACAGATGTGGATTGTCCAGAGTAACAATAGCACTATTTCTGATGAGATGTTGCTGTTGAATTATCTGAATGTCTTTTTTATGCTGTACCACAGATACCACCAGGGAGAAGCGAGACATTTTCAATTTAATTTTTTCTTTATTTATTAATTGGTAATTTGGGTGCAGCGACCCTTCAAATTAAATAGAGGGGAATAAAGTGCACCTCCATAAAGCACTGTGAAGTCTTAAAAGTAAAAATACAAACACAAATACATAGGCCTATTCCCAAACACAGTGACAACTTTTTTTGGTGTAGAAGTCATAGTTCACGACACTGAACACTGAAATTTCTGTCCCTGACATATCTATGCATTGAAGTAACTATAGTATCTACAGTTCCTTGTGTGTTAGTAAAATAGAGTTTTCTTGTGCAGAAAAGCATATAAAGTTACCGCCGCTGTGTGATGGCCACAGCTATTTTACCAAGTCAAAGCGAAGGAGCCCACATTCTACATTTGTTTTGGTCAGCATTAAACAGTGTCATATTGCAAATTGCTGTGCATACAGTACAGCTGGGTTACATCACTTTTTCACAATAAACAATCCTTAATGAAGCAGCGTTTAAACTTAACTGACATTCAACTCTCACTTAACCGTGTGTGTGTATGTGTGTGTGTGAGAAAGAGAGAGCGAGAGAGAAAGAAAAAAGAGAGGTCAAAGGGAGATTACAGAACATCTCACATTCTCTGGTCAATAAGAGCTGTTCCCACAGAACTTTGGAGGTCAACCCTGCTCTCATTGTTATCTGAAAAGTACTTTGATTGTATTTTCTTTCATGTCTTTTATTTCCTTCCTTTGTATTTTGCACACAAACACACATAGCAACACAATAAGATGTATGGGCATGAACAGGGGCACACAAATAGCAGGCAGGATTAAGTGTTAGTTTCAAGTAAAAAAAGAAAAAGGATAGTCAAGGGTTAATCCAACCCTCTAATCCTCAAGCGATAAAGAGCTTAACATGGATGGTTTTGGAATTATGGATATTTAGAAATGTGGGATGTTTCTATATCTGCTGAGTTTGGCTTACAAAACTCTCAGCAGGGAGTTTGAGGCAACAATGAAGAGAGGAGAAGGTTGGTGGGAGAACAGGGTCAGAGAGAGATGCTTTAGGAAATGGGTGAATGATGGGGCGGAAAAACGAAGGAAAGAGATGAGATGAAAGAGAAAGGGCAAGGTTGACAGACACTAAGAGGAAATATGTTTAGCAAAACAATGGTGGAGAGAGTGGGAGAGAAATAAGAAGGGAGTAAGATAGAGAAGGAAAAAGTGACGAATAATAGAGAGAGACAGATAGCCAGCATGGCCAGTCATATTTGACAGGCTTCAGGTGCAAGACTTCTGTGTCTAAGACAGTTTTGCACTTTGTGACGTCATTGCATCACGGACTAAGGTTCGTAAAACTTGGTTAATTTGAAAAACAATGACTTATGGTTCTTCCTGAGTGAAAGTCCTGTGTTTGGTTCAACCTTCCACCTTACGCAGAATTTGGCACTCTTATACTTTATCACCTCGCTTAATGTTTTGCTCTCACCATAATTACTTTAGCCACGAGACTTCGCCGCCCAACATGAAACCTAATCATGGGGCATTATGAGCTGCTTGCACAATTGACCTATACGGTTGTTTTTTGGGTGAGGACGGTCTGGTATTAACTGTATCACCAAAAACACCTCTGCCTCAAATAGCTTAAAGGTACACTGTGTAGGAATTTCTCCCATCTAGCGGTGAAATTGTATTTTGCATTCAAACGAATAGTGCTCTCTAGTGCATCGCTTTTTCAAATGCGTGTTGCAACTACGGTAGCCATTATGTACCAAGAAGCTATGCAGCCTGGTCTCACAGAATTCCGTGAAATGATCACAAAATTTTAACACCGCATTACGTGGTGGTGGCACCGAATGTGTGAAAATTCCGGAAAACAATGCCAATGTAAAGTCAATTAGAAGATGTTGCATTAGGAGCGACTACGGTAGTGAGTAGTATGAAAGCCCAAAAATCTGCGTAGGGAGGTTGGTTGGGGTGATGGATGGGTCAAACACAGGACTTTCACCCAGGAGACTGGGGATTGTGTCCCGCGTGTCACGTTTCCTAAACCCAACCGTATAACCGTCCCGTTCTTTTTTTCCTAAACCCAACCCGTTATTGTTTTCCTAAACCCAACCGTCCCGTTGTTGTCCCCTGTGTCATGGAAACGTAAATCCACCCACAACCTTTTCCTTAACTTAAGGGTCTGTGTTCATTTCACGGAATTCTTCCATGGGCCCATCACGGAATATTTTGAGATTCCGTGAAACTGGCACAGATTTTGAGTTAAGGGACCATGTTCATTTCACGGAATTCTGTAAGATCAGGTTGAGCTTTGACATGTCTTCCAATTTTCACTTTTTTGGCAATGAGGATTCCTTCTCCTGTGGCTCGGTATAAGTATGATCCTCCATTATGAACTAAAGTGCAGTGCAGGCTTTCAAATTTGCCCGGGCAGTGACAAGCGCCTCTCACTGATCTCCTTCTCCGTTTCAGCTTGTTTCAGTCACGTGATGCTGGCTCTGAACGAAAACGCGTTGTTGATTAGCTAGACAGGTAGGCTAGTGCTTTATGTCCCTCTCAGCGATTATAGTTTTTCAAAATGGCGGAACGACATGGAAGCCTCCTTGGACTTGCCCGTCCACTGTAAATACAGAAAAGAAATTCTTCACTAACGAGGATAAGTCGGATCGTTGGCAGAGGTAATTTTACACCAATGAGAACATATTTATGAATGAAGAAATTGATTTTAGCTAATAAAATACTTAAAATACTACACAGTGTACCTTTAAGTGTTTGTTCAATACAGGCACTTGTATTTCACACTAAATATTTCACATAAAGTGGATGACAATCTTGAATAGGAGCCCAGCTGTCATGATGATACATTCATTTTTAATAATTTCAAGGTTCAGGTTACAAAAGTGGGGCAGACAACTGCTCTGACAGTCCTTTTTGAGACAGACAGACACAATTCACAATACATTTTACTTTTTCACTGATCTGAGGTGTCTTCTTTGTTACATGTGCTGATATATAAACATTAATGGGCACTTACAGAATATTACTGATTAATGTTGTAATCAAGTCATATTTAGTACTGTATATCTTTATGTAAATATGGTTACTGTTGCAGTTACTTTTTTGTTTAGAAAATAGTAGGATATGTAACAAAAGGCTTTTGTCTTTTGGCAAAATGTTATTGAGACACGTTTGGCACAACATTACTAATCTCCATGTGAACAATTCCAAATTTTCCATCATTAGCATGTAGCTTGTTAGCTAGGTTGTCCACTTGTCTGTGTATCATTGAACACTGTAATGAGAACAGAGTACAGAGCAGAATTAAGCTGAATGCAGCAGTCAGGCACTGGGAGGGCTTATCTCAATGGTCCATATCCGCTGAATCAGAGTGGTGCTGCCCCTATCAATCATCATAGACTACAGAGGAATAGCAGTGTGGTTGAAAGCTTCCACCTCCTATCATGGAACTAGAGTTACAACAGCATATACTACGGTTATTTTTTCACACTCGTTTCACAAAGTCAAATGACTCCCTCTCATTACACACAAACACAAGGAATATGTGACAGTCTCAGGTGCCCTGAGAGTGATCCACCAATCCCTCCCTTTCCATCCTGCTCTCCATCCTGTTTTGTGGAGTGTTTTGGAGCTGATGCCACAGTCTGCAACATGCTCGGTAGACTGCCAATCACATTGCAATGGGTCACCACTGAATCATGCATAAATCCTATCCTATAATAAGTCATTTTTTGCTAAGCAGAAGGTGGGGGCAACATAATCAACAGATCCTAAAATAGCACAGATCTTGGACTCTCAAACAATATGTCTGATAATTTGTGAAGAACCACAGTGTTTGTAATAATGTGTTCTTTTAAAAGGGTTAAGTAAGACTGTGCTAAGGATTTTTGCATCTAGATTCATCTAAGACAGTATACCTGTGCACCAGAAAGAAATAACTTAGACCAGGGTTGTTTTATTTTCATCATTACCTTGTAATGTTATGATCATCTGGATTTGGCTAATTATGGGATTGTTTATTTGATTGCTAGTATTAGCTAAATGTATAGTTGAACATTGAGGGTGTCCTTTTCAATTGTATTTCCAATCCTAACATTTTTTGATGGTCCTTTTAAGATGATCAGTGTATATTTTAATTATCTGCCTGATTTAGAATGCCTTTATTTTCAAAAACCTTACTATAGTTTCCTGCCTTTGTACATCAAACTTTGCAAGCACATTGTGTAATATGGTCAGTAAATCCCAACGATTCCTCTGTAGTCAAAACGTGTCCAACCAGCCCTTTGTAGGCAACCAGCAAAGCTCAGATCCCCGGCCCTCTCCGCTTTCAGCTCTCTGGTTGTTCTCTGTCATCCTACTCATTAAATCTGTATGTTCAGCAAAGCGTTTGCTCACACTAGACTTAAACATCTGAGTCTCTAGGGAACTGTGACTGAGGTGGATGTGTTTGTCATGTTCATGAGTCATCAAGTTTTTCTCCTCTTCAAGTACCCATCTGTGCCTGTATACCAGGGCCCTCATAACACTGAGAGGTTTAAAGGGAGAGTACAAGTAGCCAGGGGTGAGTGTGTGTGTATGTGTGTCAATAAGGGAAATCCTACAATCTCTCAAAATAGACAGTGCAGGTGCTTTGCAGCCCTCAGTGCGTGAATAATTGAATTACAGGACCCAGCCAAGGGTCGGGATAGAGTAGCACATATAGTAGGCCTATAGTATGTATGTATATAGTACACACCACACACTAGCAGACACATGTACTGTGTCAAAAGTTAAATGGCATTGTAGTGCTACATGTCAGCACGTCTTGACAAACTAGTAAATGATGAACGACAACTTAATCATTATTAATAAAAGTCCTTGTAAACGTTTTTCATTTTTAATTACAAATTTATTGCAAATATAGAAATAGATCTTTTGTACAGAAATCGCAAAGGGAAAAAAAATGTCAATATCAGCAACAAATAGTTAATGAAAGAAAACAAGCAAAGAATTGATCCCATCATCTAAACCTTTGTTTTGTCTTTCCCTTTTGGTCTCCAAACATTACTGTGTAGAGCTAAAACAAGAGGGGAGAGTCACATTAGATTTGAATAGAATATGACCTGGGACTTTGGATTTGATTTTAAACCCAAAAGACCCCCTGATACTGTCAACCTGGCAAGAGCCCTAACTAAAATAATATTATGTTGATTTGAGAATTAGCTTTGGTCCTCGGCCTTACAGGGATCACACAGATGGTGGTTATACTTTAGCACTTCAGTGATTATACTGTATATTAGATGGTTCTGTTCTGTTTTTTTTTAAAAGGCTCGAAATGCCTTTACTCTCAGTTTCTTGTGAGTGTTGGGGAAAAAAGAAGGAATTTGACATGTGGAAAGTTATATAAGCTTATATATCCCTATATATCCCTAAGCTCAAAGAAATTCGAGCTCAGAAGTCAAATCACTGATTACTGACTGAGAAGGTTTTGATATCCCTAATCCTTACTGCATAATAGTTTGATTTAGGCTCAGAGTTCCGCATCATGTCTATTTAATAGTACATGTTTCTCCATCATATGTACATAAATGTTGAATACTTTTGTTGCTGCAAGGCCATTTTAGTTTTTGAACCAATCAATCAACAGAAATTTCATTTCCTCAGTGGATGAGCAGCCTCTTCTATCTGTGAGCGCAGATAACATTAACGTTGATCAGAATGATGGGCTTCTGACACTGAACTGCATCTGCTCTCACTGCAATAACGATCTTTTAGCAGGTTTTAACAATATGGAGACAGATTAGCCTCCTGTACCAATAAAACAGATTACAGTGGACTTGAACCCAATTAAAACAGGACTCTATAAACTAATAATGTAATATAGCATTGCAATGACAATCTGAGGAGAAGCCCTGAGGTTAATGCATTTCATTCTCTTTGTAAATGACGTGGGAAGGGCTTTTTAAGTTTTGGCAAAGGGTGTGCCACAGAATAGGCTATGTATCTCAGTTGGAGAGTCTGGTATTATCACTGCAGAATGTAAACATGACGATGACTTATGTCTTGTTGTCAGTGCACAGACTCTTATGCAATAACTAATGTATCAGCAGTGCTGCAGTAGGTGTACCAACACGTTATTGGATGGGTGCCAAATGAAATGCACCCAAGCCTCTGCCTCCTTTAAAGCCTCTACTCTGTCTGCTGGAACCAATTATGCCTAATTTGTTTCTCTCTGTGGTCATACTCATTCATTTGAACTTCATTGCACTAAAAACAAATACATATCAGATGGTTTTTAGTGCTGTGCAATATAAATGTTCATTTTGTTTGACTATATTCATGTTTATAAGGACCTCAAATTTAGAGGTAGCAATGCGATTTAGTTTCTTAGTGTTCAGCAGAACAGCTATCTATTCTTTTTGAATCAAGTCAACATACAGTCTTTTCAGTGCACACAAAAAGCTCATCAGCAGAAGACAGAGTTTATAATATTGTGTATAATAAAAATGATAAAAGAATGATTTACTACTGGCTGGATACAAGATGAATTCAATTAACTAGTTGGATAGAAAACGAGCAAGCTATGAGAGCCGAGGATAAGGAATTTAGCTGATTTAGCTAACAGCGAGTGGGCTGAGGCTGAGGGAGAAGCTGCTGATGGTGCATTGATTTGCCAGTGACTTCTAACTGATGGATTGGGATTAGGTTAAGACTATTAGACAATTCACAGTGTCTGCTTGCATCACTCATTATTCTTTGAACATATTGTCATATATTATATCTTTTAATCGTTAAAAAAACAAACTGGTATGGATTTTTTTTTTCATTAAGGAGATCGTTGAGTTAATGGAAAATATAACCACAAACTGTGACAGGGCCTCGGTTCAAGCCAAAGAACAGAGTGCAGTTTCTCATTACAGATGCATGTAAACACCCACCAGCCTAAGACATTTTTACCCCCTTTTTGCGCTGCACACTCCATCAGCCTGTGGCTAAATGAGTAGTAATAGTAACTGCAGTGTTAGTATATAATACAATCACCCCAATGAAAACCAATAGGTAAGAATGTAAGAAAACGTCACAGAGAATAAAAAAACGGCTAAAACCTAAATGTTCAAATCAACGGTATTTAACAATACTGTATTTCAGCCCCTACAGTTTTTGTTTTCAATGTACGTCCACTCATTGTACACAACAATATATTTTTCTTTCAAAAAATACAGGGAATCATGCAAATATAACAACTTTTCTTTTATGTAGTATACTATGTTAAGCTTTCTCTGTTCTTAAACCTTTATAACATATATCGTTGCAAGAACTAAAAGTCAATTCCTTGGTTTCCAATACCCAACCCCCCCCAACCACCAAAAAAAATAAACCTAAACAAAATCAACAAAGACAGCCAACTGAAAATAGAGAAACACACAGACATATCAAGAGATCAGGCTGAGTATAAAACATCCATAGAAGCATTTTTTTTTTTTTTAATCTTAACATTTTTTCTTTTATCTAGTGTACAAAATTCACAGATATTTCACAGATATTTCACAGATTCTTCGTTGATTCTTAGTCCTTTGTCCTTTGCATAACTGTAAATAAACATTTGTGTGTGTGTGTGTGTGTGTGTGTGTGTGTGTGTGTGTGTGTGTGTGTGTGTGTGTGTGTGTGTGTAAAAAGTTGTTGAAAAACCGGGTCCCAATTTGGCTTACTTACAGGATTCAAATGCTCTTCCGCTCAGAAAACATTTTATAGAGAACAACCAGAGGTTTCTCCATAGACTGTATATAAAATGGACCAACAGATCCCGTTGGTCTGGACGGAGACCAATGAAGGCCATTAGAAGCACTTTTCCGGTGAGCGCTGAGCGTTACTGCGCAGCCTCCAACTGAGAGAGACGACGTAAATGTGACGTGAGCAACCTGTCTGAAAGTTGTAAGTCTTCTGGTAGCTGTGCCAAGAGAAATCTCAATCATTCCCAATCTTGCAGAGATGGAGAGCGTAAGTATATATGTAAGGAGATAACATAGGCACAGGCTAATTATTGCTAAATAAAATGCTAGTTAACGTTAGTAATTAAACTTAAACAGCTAATGTAAGTTGAAACTGCCTGCGAGCTTCTCCTGTACTATACGGTAATTCCTCTACTATGCGACAGTAAGTCGCGTGGTTATGACACAATCGTTAGCCTATTTTTATGAAAACGTCTGCTACGGAGCCATAACGTGAGGTACAAGGTAATGGAGCATTTTATACATTGTCGTGTTTCTTTAGAAATAAACAATGGACAAAAAAAGTCTTTAAACGCTTCAGATGTAAAGTTATTCGCTGTCAAAGTGGTGCCAAAATTAATGGCAGTCAATGGAATGCTAACCTTGGGTGATTGTTTGGTAGCATCAAAATGGCGCCATAGGAGGTTCGAGCTCTGAAGTGAAGCTTACCCCCTTGGGTTTCTCAAACATTTCAGACTATTCAAAACAATTCAAAATCCATCCCTGTGCTTGTTTTTGAGCCTAGAATAGCTCACAGATATATCTTTATTTATTTTACCAGCATGGTTGTTCAATTATAAGTATTACAGTTGGACATATGTTAGTCTGCTACATTCCAATGAAGACTTTTAGTTGTCAGTGAATGCTTTCAACATAAACCTATGAGGCTATTCATTTTTAAACTATTTTTTAGAGTTCTTGGCAGTTGAAACAGCAGTGTTGGTAGTGCTTAGCCCATCAGAGCTGCCTCATTAAAGAGTCACGCCAAGACATATTTCATTTGTCTCACCTGACTTCATTTAAAATTTTTTAGATACATATTTAACATCAGAGCAACATAAAAGATGGCATGCATTTATTTAATTTATTATGCCTTCTGTGGCTATTATAGGGGGCGGGAGGGTTGGGCAGCACACAGTATAGTTTCCCATTAATCAAATTTGGCACATTATCCACACAGCATAATCTCCCACACAGTAAGCTAATGGACTTAATAGACTATTAGACAAAAGGTCTAAAGATACCAAATGAAAGGATTTGCAACCCACTGTCAGTGTACCTGTCTGTCACCTGCCTTGAAATTAGGTGGAAATTAAGCTGTCCTCCTTAAGGCTTTAAAGAAAGGCTGCTTTCAGTTGTCAGAAATGTCTTAATGTAGGCCTAGGACCTGTTCCCACAATATGCTGTGTGTGTGTGTGTGTGTGTGTGTGTGTGTGTGTGTGCGCGAGTGTGTGTGTGTTAAAGGAGAATTCCGGCCAATTTTTACGTTAATCTTGATCGCTATAGCTACGTGAGTACTTTCGAAAACCCAGACCCGAATCAGTGCAGGCAACATGGAGAAGCTGCAGCTATATGTACAAGCGTCCCCTGAGCTAAAACGGCAGTTGTTGGGGCAAGTTTTAGAGTGCCTTTGTGCCTCTTAACAGACACAAAATGCAATTACTATGTCTGTGCCACATGAACAGGGCCCTTACGTGTCAACAAGATGCGTTTTCAACTCAGACAATGTTTAAATTCACCTACCCTGGTCCTTGTCTCGATCCTGCCGGTAGCTAGCTTGCCCTGCTAGCTGATAGCCGTTAGCTGCTAGCTGCTAGCTGCCCTCCGGTGAATGTATTCAGCCAGGCTTCTGGGATAATCATCCCAATAACAATCCACGGAGCGGCGGTGGTGTTGCTATGTCCTCCAGTTACTGAAGGCTAGCTTTAGCTTGCGCTTGGAGCAGCAAGTTCATCTGCCTGTTGCCCCTCTGTCTGTTTCGTTCTTTCCAACTCTTGTGAGGCTAGTTCTTCGTCTGTATACTCGGGTTCAAATAAATAAGGACGACCATCAAACTCAAAAGGCTCTTCCGTATGTTGTATATCTGCTATATTCTCCATAGTTACGTTACTCCAAGCTTCTTCCCTTGTAAACAACTCCGCTCTTCACTCTTCACACACTAGGCTCCGATCTGCACACTACTGTTTACCTTTTCCTGCTACAACTGAATTCCCAGGAGACAGTGCTAGGCTACAGCTAGGCTTCCTTTTTTTAAGGATTACTGTGCAAGCCACAGACATCGTTTATCCCGTTTCCATGTAGTTACATAGTCACTGATATGGTCATAACCACTACAGTGCTCAATTACCTATTTTTGAGGGGGAAATAATTTAAACTTTTTGCTGCGAAGGCATGATCTGTCCTATGCAGGACATCCACCACACCACCGCCGCTCCGTGGATTGTTATTGGGATGATTATCCCAGAAGCCTGGCTGAATACACTCAGCGGAGGGCAGCTAGCAGCTAACAGCTACTACCGCACTACTGTTTTTTTTAAGGGGGGAATAAACTTCAAGACGTGACATGACCATCCTCTGGAGGACATAACCACACCACCGCCGCTCCATGGATTGTTATTGGGATGATTATCACAGAAGCCTGTCTAAATACACTCACCGGACGGCAGCTAGCAGCTAACGGCTAACGGCTATCAGCTAGCAGGGCAAGCTAGCTACTGGCAGGATCGAGACAGGGACCAGGGTAGGTGAATTTAAACAATGTCTGAGTTGAAAACGCATCTTGTTGACACGTAAGGACCCTGTTCATGTGGCACAGAAATATTAATTGCATTTTGTGTCTGTTAAGAGGCACAAAGGCACTCTAAAACCTGCCGCGACAACTGCCGTTTTAGCTCAGGGGACGCTTGTAGTATGTAGCTGCAGCTGCTCCGTGTTGCCTGCACTGATTCGGATCGTGTTTTTTCTATCGAAAGTACTCACGTAGCTATAGCGATCAAGATTAACCGGAATCCTCCTTTAAGGCCCTGACACACTAACCCGATTATCGGCCGTCGGACATTCTGGCGAGGTCAGTGACTCGAGTCTGTTTGGTGTGTTCCGTGCCTTCGTCTGGAGGAGGTGCCGTCGGCCTTCATTTGGGCTGATTTGACATGTTGAACGAGCCGCCATATGCTCGGTTGTAAAATCCGGGAGCAGCCAGACCCATGTGACGCGTCGTCCAATCAGCGTTTGTTTCATTTTTTGGGCGACAATACAGATTAGCACCGCCTGTTGTTATGGAGACGTATTACGTCTCATGCACGCGCAGAACGTACGCTCAAGTCGGTGTCTCTTCGGTGTGTTTCGAGGCACTTTTTTGAGCAACTCGGGGAGGCAGTCAGTCCGACTGCCTTTTCTGCCGAAGGTCGGCTGTCGGGTTGGTGTGTCAGAGCCTTTATGGTTAATTTTCAGCAGCACACCAAATCAGCATGGTAAGTTGTATTGCTTCCACATGTTTTATCCTATTTGTCTGCCTGCATTGAGCCAAAAAGCCCCTGTATTATTGCGGTCTTCTCTTTGAAGACCTTGCCCATTACCTTCCTTTCAGGAAAAGACTACCCAGTCGTTTAGTTTAGTCAGACTGTGACTCATTCTGACTCACTCTTGGGTGTGTGTGTGTGTGTGTGTGTGTGTGTGCGTGTGCGTGCATGCATGCGTGCCTGGGTGCGTGCGTGCCTGCGTGCGTGCGTGTGTGTGCGTGTGTTAGGAAGGGGATGGGGTAAGAGAGAGAAAAATATTCCAAAAGCCCTCAAATATGCCACATCATCAACAGCATGAAAAAAATAAGCTTGCTATTGGTGTGAACGAGTCAACACGGGTCATTTAACATTATTAATATATGACTGTTATTTTCTTTTAATTACTCAACATGAGTTATTCTTTACAAATCTCTTTTATATATCATGCTTGTGGCCTATCACTAGGTATTGGTCTACCAGTCCAATTTGCTCTTAGTTAACAGGATTATATATTATCACTTTATTGTGGGAATAAGGATAATGTGCATTGTAATATACTGAATGATTACTGGTTCGAGGGAATTGATTTGTGCATACATAGGCACAAGGCTTTCAGTTCTACAGGTTTGTATACATTTTCCTTCTTCATTGTATGATGATGATCCAGTAAATGATCAAGCAAAAAAATGACTACACTGATTTTTCTGTATTAATAGTTAGTATTGCCTTCTCAGATTACCTTTAAATGATGATGATCACTCAGACAGTAAAAGCAAAGTCACACTTTGACTGAGATTGCTTCAATGACATGAGTGTAGTGCAGTGTGTCATTGGAGGACTGAGACCTTTTACTGTTGTACTGTCTTTGCTAATGGAAGCATTTAACTCCTTGAGTAATTCAGAAACGGATTAGACATAAACCCACTCCCCGTTTTGGGCTGTGATTCATAATTTACGAAAGAGTTTAATTTAATTGGGCCTGGCGTTAAATATGAGAGAGCATCAAAGCAGTAACATGTTATTTTCTGGAAGTATACACAGATAGGGGAAGATTGATCTCTGAGCGAGCCACCCTCCAGGGGTCCAACGAGGATATAAGGAGAAGGAAGAAAAGGTTTTCTTGTTTGATGCTGGCTTTGTGGGACAAAAAAACAGGTAGAATGACGCGGCTAATGTTTTCTGGTCCTGCTTGAATTTAAATAATTTGAGAGTGTACTCTGTTTTATCAAAAGCTCCAATCCTGTAGAGTGACAACTGTAGATATATATAAAAAAAAATGGATTGTGTGTAAACTATTCTTTCCATTTTACATTTATATTTTGGCAGAAGGCTTTCAAGAAATTATTAATGATGAGAAACACAATATCCCCTCCAGCACTCATTGGAGCTATGGTGAAATCACTGTTTATAAATCATTGGACAAATTGGCACTTCTCCCACCAGCATTGACAATGTTCCCTGTTGGGCCTGTAATGCTGTATCGTTATAGAGATTAATCAAACAAATGTATGAATGAAATCTGAGCAGAAGAGCAGTTGAACATACATCTGTCCCCCTGAAAATCTATTTTCTGAAAATAAATAAAATTGGTGTAAATGAAACGTCGTCGATAAATATTAAGTGCATGCTAAAAAAATCAACTGCTTTTAAAAAAAAGAAGAAAAGCAGTGTTATGTGCTCTGCAGAAGAAAAGCAATTTCTCACTTTTCTCATTTAATCAAACACAACAGGACCAAACCCATAACCCATTGGACCTGCAGGACAATGACAGGTAGTGGGAGGTGGGCCAAAGGAACATCATTTACAGTAAAGAAGTGAGGACCAAAAGAGAGATAAAAAGCTTCCTAAAATTAAACTTATTTTCTCTTGAATATAGCCCTGAACAAAAATGTGGAGCAAAGACCACCGATTCAGTTTTCACATTTTTAGGCTAGGATGTCTCAGATTGTGTATGTTAGCTGATGATGCAAAACTTCAAAGGCTACACAGCAATGTGTGTAAGCAGGATGCCTTTTGTCAGAATGCCAGGAAATGGGATTTTTCTACTTAGGAAAATCCCAAGTAGATCATTTCAGTAGAAAAGGCCAGATGGATGAATTATACTATACAAGAATTAGATTATGTCTGTGTTAGCAAGAGGCAATGCACTACTGTGATATATCTGAACATCATGGTAATGTGATGTATGTCTGGGAAAATACAATAAACATTGTTGATATTTGTACATTTGTCCATGCCATTAATAATCAAATATTGTTTAGACTCAGACAACCAGCCAATGGGAAAGATATGACATCTATTAATCAAAGTCAATTTGGGCACTTACACTATAATCTGACAAGGCATGCCAACACCCACTTACACTGACCGGTGTACCACACAGCCACACACACACAATCATGAGGCGTAAAGTGCAAGCGAACATGCCTGTCACAAAGATGGCTAATTAGGTTATCAATAGACAACAATAGCATTAATTTCCAGAATAGAACAGACATGTTGGCAGTAATTATAAGTGTCCTTTCTCTCTGTGCCTCATCCGTTATAATGTTAGAGAAAGGATTTGGAATGTACTGTGGTGTACTGCTTGTAATCGAATTACATTCACAGTGGCTGCAGAAAAAATACATATATTCTTGCTTTTCTTTTATTATCCATCTTGCTTTAAATTCTCTCTATACTCCTTCAAATTATGCTCACAATTCTGATCATTACTTGGGAAAATGTTGTTTAGGACAGTTTGGGACATCTGCGGGACAACATATTTTACATCACTCATTGTACCATGCAAGAGCGTTAGTTGAAAGATGTGTTGAACACCAAAGGGTGCAAACACAGCTACTCACACAACTATTTTAGGCTAAGGTTCCACTTTAATCTCTCTCTCTCTCTCTCTCTCTCTCTCTCTCTCTCTCTCTCTCTCTCTCATAAATTTCTTATGCTGCAGGAACTTTTAGCCCACTTCACTGTTTTCAGTCAAGTGTTCATTCATTTCATTCCAATTTCTTCTTTCTTTCTGTTACAGATGCTATAGACATGCACATACCTATGCTGCATGTATGATCTCATGGAAGAGAGATAGGGTCTGCAACTAACAACTCTGTTCACTAAACGGCATGTTGTCACTTGTAACAAAGCACAGTTCCCACCCGTCATAGTCTCCCTTCACTTAGAAGCCTAAGCATATCCAAGTGCACACTGCAAATTGATACAGTACCCAATACCAAATAGGAAACAACACCTTGGATCACACAAGCTGAAAATGAAGGATATCAGCATTTAACCTCTGTGATTACCCATATATGGAAACATGGCACTGATAAAGACGGTCCTTAGGATCACAAACCATGATCACTCAAGTACTCGAGTACTAAATTACACAGTTGGCATTTGCTCCCTGTGCTATAAATAAAACCCCAAAACGCCAAATGAGAATGATCTAAAAAAGGTGCTACAAAAAAGTGTAAAATAAAACACCATCATGACTCTCATATCCCAGGCACAGTTTCAGAGTCCTTGCTTTAGCACAATATTCTATACACCTAGCATGCCAAAAAAACCAAAGGCAAAATGTTGTCCTACATTTTTTTCCCCATCTTCCTATTGTTTTGTCTGGCCCACTGGCCTATCAGGAAAAGAAGTATCCAAGCTATTTTTCCCACAATACCCATCTCTGGTCCCCCAGTCACAGCTTCTGCTGTGCTGACACCCCCTTCCAGTAATCAAGGATGTCATGCAGGTCCTCGCCTTTAGCAAACTGCACCTTTTTTCTAAGGGCATTTCCGGCTGTCACATAACAGGCCTCATCACGCTGGCCTTTCCTGTAGGGACGAAAGCGCTCCCAGATCCGCAGCGAGCTCTCTGAGGAGTACTCTGGGCTGGAGGAGTAGCCAGAGTAACTGGAATGGTGGCGGGCAGGCGAAAGCTGGGAGTAAGATGCTGCATCCCTGCGGGAGCGTGTCAGGGGCTTCAAGAAGGAAACCTTTTGGGCTGGGGAGCCTTGGTGGGAGCCTTCATAATATAGAGCTGGGACGGAGTGGCGGTGCTCCGAGCAGTGGTAGTCCTGCTGCACCTCTAGCTGCTGCTGCTGCTGCTGCTGCTGCTGCTGCTGCTGCTGCTGATGTTGTATTTGTTGATTTTGATGGTAATGGTGTTGTTTCTGGCTGTCCTTATGTTGGGCACCAACACCACCACTGTCGCAACCACCACCACCCCCACCACCGCAGCTCCCACTTCCCACTAAAGGCAGCCTCTCTAGGGGCTCCCCACAGCCCACGGGGCTGGCCCGGTCTTGGTAGTGCTGCTGTTGTTGATTACAGGCATCTGGGCTACGTGGCTCTGGAACATCCAGGCTATACACCCTAGCTCCTCCACGTTCCCTGTCCCGACCCATGGAGCCACAAGAGGTGGTGCTGCACTGTTTCTTAACTGCATTTACAATAACCACAGCTGCATCTGCACTCATTTGTCGCTGAATAGGACGTACAGCAGTGGCTGGTGGAGGGGGTCTGTAGGGGGGAGTGACGACAAAGGCACCACCACTGATCCCTGGGCGCTCAGAGAGAGGGGCATTCAAAGCAGGGAGTGGAGGTGGAGGGGGTATTTTGTTGGGAGCAATGATTTGGCACATCTCTGTCACCCCTTGGGAGAGTGGAATTAGGCCATGAGTAAGGGAGGATGTGCTGGTGGGGGGAGGGGAGGTTGGATTGGAGCAGGACATAGGGTTAGTAGAGGCCCCTGAAGCAGCAACTGCTGCTGCATCCAGTTTCAGTGCATCAATGCAGTTGTTAATGATCTGGTTAACCTTGTCCACCTCCATGGCAATGGTGGAAATCTCTGATGCTGAGCCACGACCGTCATCATCTGAGTCATCACCAACATCAGTTCCGTCATCGTCCCTCAAGTCCATCCCTCCATGCCCACCCTCTCCCAACCTCTCAATCCCTGCCCCTCCAGTTCTGACATCCATATAGTTTCCTTTACTAGCCATGGCCTCTGAAAAGGCAGTGGCCATCTTTTCTACTTGTGGTATAGAGGAAAGTCTGGAGGAACTGGTGTTAGCTGAGTGGAGCATTCCCAAACTAGAGGATGCGGACATGGGAAGTTTGCCTCCATGTTGGTGCAGATACTGGTGATGTTCTCTGGACTGTTCCTGAAGCTTATGGACTGCTGATGGATCATTTGCCACTGCTGCTGCCACCTCTGGTCCATAGCGCATTTCCAGTATAGTTTTCTTGACACAGATGGACTTCCTCTTCTCATCATGCATACGTTTCTTACGTAGACAGTAGTAGACAAAGCCTAAAACTATGAGCATTCCAAAAAGGCAGCCCACAATGGTCATTATGTAGTGAGTAGTTGTTGAAGGTGTGGGCAGCGTGTCATCCTGATTTTGAGCCCGAGTGGAAAACTGGACACAGGTGTGGTTGTAACGTTGAGAGTTGCGGATGGATGCTACACAGAAGGAGTAATTGGTGTGTGGCTTGAGCTTGCTGAGGGTGATCATCTCCTTCCTGTTCTTCAAGTTCATGACGTCAGACACAAAGGTCTGGTTGTATTGTGTTAGAATATACATTTTGCTGTAGGGATTTGGGATCTGCACAAGGAGAGAGGCTGATGACAAAGAGACATGTTGGAGCTTGATGCTGGGAATGCTGTGTTCAGTGGATGAGGAAGAGGTGGTGGGCTGGTGGTACGGCCCCACACCACCAAACATCTCTGGTCCGATCCCGGAAGGACCATCCAGATCTGGTGGTAGAGAAGTCATTCCTGGAATCATCACTCCATCTCTGCAGCGATGGTACAAAGTGTTTTTGGCATTTCGACCAGTATGGCCAGCAGCGATAAGTAACGGGTAGCCAAACATTTCCCGGGGCGTCTCACACTGGAGGCGGTCATAGGTGTGTGTTACATTGTTGAAGGACTCCAACCAGGTTAGGAAACTATAAAGATCACAGCCGCAATGGAATGGATTTGCTGCCAGTTCACACACCATCAGCCGACTGAGAACTGTGAATGTGGATGGGTCAATGCGGCCAAGTTTGTTGGATGACAGGTCAATGCTGCTGAGGCTGGGACACTCCCAGAATGCATTGCTGGCAATAACCTCAATAAGGTTGTGCTGGAGGAAGAGGCATTGCATGCGGCCAAGCCCTCTCATCATACCCTCAGTTATGTTCGTCAACTTGTTGTAGCCCAGCTGAAGTACCTGGGAAAACAAATCAATCAATCAATCATTCAATCAATGACCTTTATATCAACTTGTGAGAGACTGAGGTTCCACTCATTTACAGTGACGACTAGCATGAGGAACACATAAAAGTAGCATTTGGGCATTTTTATTTTATTTTTCATTGTTGGCCCAGTTTTAGTCCTAATTTATACTCATTATAGTAACATTTGAATTCAACTTAACTAATGAGATTCGGTCATGCTGCAGCATTTTCTAGAACAGAGTTCAGGAGGGTAAGCAACATAATTGTGCCAAATATATTTATTCAACCTTTTGTTAACGTGTAGTTGCTTTAGTATATGTGCACTGTTTCTGTACAACGTATACTTATAACAGATTGTCCTCTTACTCCTTATACTGTAGATGGTTTAGGCAATATGGTAAAAAGAATTTTTTGACAACCCGTGTGATTGTCATACTCAGTGGCGGTTTTTGGCACGGGCGAAGCGGGCAGCCGCCCGGGGCGCATTTTTTTATGACTCATGGGGGGCGGCACGAGCACTTACAAAAAAAAAAAATCCTCGAAGAGATTTTCTACTGTGTTATTATAATTTCACCGTGTGGGGAATTGGCAAATTTGCGTCCCTGCTTACTGAGAAGGTGCTGTGCGCACACTGCACAGAGAAGCTGTGTGAGAAGGGGAAAGGGGAGGGGGGAGCGGGGGACAGTTCACCTCTGGGTCGAAGGGGTTGCTGGGCATAGGTGCCGATACCATTGGTGCTCCGCTAATACTGAGCACCCACGAAGCTGATCGCGGTTGTGTGTCAGTTAAACTTTTCGTCTCAATCCTATCCTGAGTTGAAAGAGCCTTGCCTACTTTACGGCTTTATTATCGAGTTGATAGGCGTGTGTGTTCGTGTCGGCCGTCTGAAATGCAAACATTTTTTGACTACTTTTTTTTTTAAAGGGCGTTGCGCCCGTGAGTATTCAATAGGGGAGCAGATTTCATACAATAACATCATTGATGATTTTGCATCAAGGAAGGCCAGAAAGGTCAGGTTTTAGTTTGTGTTTTCTGTTCTTAGTGCAATAGTGTAACAGTTAGATTCTCTTTAGTGTGTTTTCACATTTGTGTGATGAAGGATTTGTGCTATTTAGAATAGGCCTATTTATTCTATATTTTATTTGTATAGTATTCTTAATATTTTATATTATCGTTGCTCTCTGCTATTGTTACAATTTTTATATATCTGATTGTATATATTTTTGGCACATTTATATATACCGTATTTTCCGCACTATAGGGTACACTGGATTATAAGGCGCACTCTTAATGAATGGTCTATTTTTGAACTTTTTTCATATATAAAGCGCACCGGACTATAAGGCGCATTAAGCAAAACACTGCAGGATCGGGACGTAGCCTAGCGATAGAATGTCAACAAATGATGTTGAAAGGAAACTCAAAGAAGGTATTTACAGCACTAAAAAAAAGCAAGGCAAGTTTGACGAAACAAACAACCCCATGAATCTCTTTATTAATAGCCTATAAAATGACGTGTTTTCCCCTGCGGGACGGGAGAAGCCACAAAATCAATGCATTTCTATTATTGTGCGGGCATAAAAAGTTTTGCTGGTGCTGGACATACACATTGCTGGTGCGGGCGGCAGTGGAACACACGTTGCAGGTGCGGGCGGTAATGGTCCAAAATTCAGCGGGAGCGGGATGAAGAAAACAGTCTCGCGCAGGGCTCTAAAGCACAGTAGGCCTATGTATTACTCCGCGACGCTCCTGACTACGGTATCTTGACAGAGTACCACACAAAATTGCTCCGAGGTCAGTAAGCACAACCAGAATTAATCCATATATAAGACGCTCCGGATTATAAGGCGCACTGTCATTTTTTGAGAAAATTAAAGGCTTTTAAGTGCGCCCTATAGTGCGGAAAATACGGTGTATATATATATATATATATATATATATATATATATATATATATATATATATGTGCATACATATATATATATTATAACAACATAAGTGAAAGAGAAAATTATAGTTCTCAATTGCACAAATCTTTCATTAGAACATTTGAAAAACACACTTAAGAGAATCCAGTTATTTAACTATTGCAATTACAACAGGAAACACACTTTTTAAGTTGCACAATCTCCACCTCCAACATTTTCAAAAGACAATGAACACAATTCTGCACAAAATATGACAGTATACGTTATCAGAACTTAAAATAAATATACACTATAATATAGTAATTTTGCAAAATTCTGCAATTTTGTGTTTTTGTTTTGGTGGGGGGCGCTCAAAGGGGGTCTCGCCCTGGGTGTAATCCAATGTAGAACCGCCACTGGTCTTACTGTGTCACTTGTCCAGTAGACTCTGTTTAAGCAATGCCGCAGATTTCATTCATCAAGTTGTTAAGTAAAATATTTTCATACTTCAATACAGGTTGCCAGTGGTGGAATGTAACTAAGTACATTTACTCAAGTACAGTACTTAAGTACAAATTTGAGGTACTTGTACTTGAGTCTTTTCATGCCACTTTCTACTTCTACTCCACTACATTAATCTGACAGCTTTAGTTACTTTACAAATTAAGATTTTTGCACACAAAACACATGTAGTTTATAAAATATAATATTTCATTTCAAGTATACTACCCAACAATATATAGGCCTACAAGTACAGCTGGAATGATTAAACACTTGATTGACACACAACTGTTTTGATCGTTTCCAAAATGGGAGGATTTTTCTGCATTGATTACTTTTACTTTTAATACTTTAAGTACATTTTCCGGATGATACTTACATACTTTTACTTAAGTAACATTTTAAGTGCAGGACTTTTACTTGTAACAGAGTATTTTGCAGTGTGGTATTAGTACTTTTACTTAAGTAAAGGATCTGAATACTTCTTCCACCACTGCAAGTTACATAATTTAAGGTTAACTGAGAGACTAGGAGAACACATTTGACTCAGTACTTTTTTTTTTGATCAATGATCATCATTACACTCAACTCAACTGCAACTGAGTTTACGGAGGAAAATTATGAGGAAACAGTTACCACCGTCATAATATTATTTAATTACTTATGGTCTCCATCTAATCTCTAATGCATGTTCCATACATTCAGCAAACATTTCACTACAATAAAGTGTCTTACTTTCAATATTGAAGTAGAGGAATTCCACAGAAATGTAGTTCAATGAAATGTAAGATAATTAAGCATCACATTTTCTGGAAGTAGTTTTTCCCACTAAATCAAAATCTTACTCAAGCTGTAGCCAAATGAAAGTGTCAAACCAAGGTTGAATGCACTGTGAAATATATTCTTGTGGCTCAAAAGATGTATCACCCATTCCCCCTTACCTGTAGGTTGGCTTGTCCTGCAAAGGCTCCATCCTCAATATAGCTGACTTCATTTTTGGTGAGGTTGAGATCAGTCAGGTTGGTGAAGCGATACATGGAGCTGAAGAGCACAGCTTTAAGCTTGTTCTCATTCAATCTCAAATCATGGACAGTGTTGTTGATGTGCTGAGGGATAGTCTCGTACGGCGGCTGGTTCTGACTGCAGATAGCCAGCCACACATAGCCTTTGTCCCCCTCAATGAGCCAGCAGTCCCCATTGACCATGTAGGGAAAGTGGGAGAAGAATATGAAGGAGGGGAGAATAAGTAAAAGGAGAGTGGAGGTGGTAAATGCACCCTGCATGATGCAGATAAAAATAAATCTAAATTATAATAATTAAGGACAAAAATGTAGGGGCAGGCAGGAAAGGAGGTCGCGTTTGCAAGAGATAGGGGAAGCAACAATGGTTGCTATGAAGGATTTTTAAAGAGGAGAAGGGTCTGGATTGGGTGCTGAGAAAAGGGTGAAGGCTTCACAATGCCATTCACAGCTTTATGGTCATGGTGATTAGCAGGGGATCCATGTTATGTCATATCTTGTTGGGCTGCAATGCGGGGTGAGACAGCTTGTCTTCATAGTTTCTCCTTTGGCTTCAGCTGTGACTCAGTCAAATGGATGGATCCTTGGAGTAATGGAGAATCTGTAGAGGAGAATACAAAAAAGAAACCTAAGATAAATGCAACACATTGTATAAATATAATGCATAAGGGAAAAGACAAATTTGTATGTCTTCCTTTTTAAATTATTTGTATTGCTGTGTTATATATATATATATATATATATATATAAATTGCCTGCACTTTTCGAACAAATGTACTGAAGAATAAATTAATAAACAATCTTGAGTCATGGATCTAAATGAATGGTAAACAAATTTAGACTCTTTAAGTCTAAGAACATTTCATCGTCTCATAATTATTCTATTCCCTGAAGGCATTCTACAATCAATCTCAATTTTCCTCAGGGCTTGTTCTCCACTTTTTTCTTCATCTGGTGTTCTTTCTCATCATGTTAATATATGCATGCTGCATTGCCCCAACAGCTCCCCTTTCAGCCTACTGCATCTGCACTTAGTCATCCCCCCTTGGTGCCTCACCTCGTGAGGCTAAGAGGTCATCAAGCTTTGACGATACCTACCAATCTTTCCTCAGTCCTCTACGGATATCTTTTTGTGAACACAAAGTGCAGAATTAATCACCCAAATGCTGACAGCACATTGTCTCCAGACATTCCTTGTTATGACTCTATCCTGCCAAACCAAAGCTCTCTATCCTATCTGCATGTCATTTGAATAGCAGTCAAATGTTTACATAAGTAGAGGATTAGCTGCCTGTTGCATTATGACAGACAATGTCCTCCCAGCAGTTGGGAAAAACATACATACACATATACACACATTACACAAACATGCACAGTAAACTGTATACATGGCCTGAAACATACATGTGCATGTGTAGACGTACACACTCAAACACATGCATGTCCTCATTTAAGAGTATGCATGTATGCTCACAGGCACTTGGGCCAGTACAGACATAAGTCAAAGCATTCTGAACAACAGTGATGGTATGCTGTCTATGATATTACACAGTTTGTCTATTTAGGTGTACTCTCTCTAATCTTACTTCTTTCATACCACATCTCCTCTGTTTTACACTCTCAAGATTCCCATCGATATTCCATGAAAACAACAAATAAAAATATTTTTATTTCTTCAAGGAACAGGTCAGATTTCATCCTCATGCTCCAAATTCAGACCTATTTCTAATTCTGACAGGGAATTGAACTCATTCCACTCCACTATTCCGGTGCACGCTTCCCAGAGGTGCTAGCAGAGCATCAGGTCCATCCTCTTTTTTTAATCTACTTATTACTACAGAAAATTGCAATACCTAAAGCATGTGTGAAATGGCACATTATTGTGTAGATCTAATGACCTTAGGCACCTGCTAGTTTACCTGTGACCTTTTATTAGGCAGACACATAGCAAAAGAGATACAGTTGTCAATGTGTTTGACTGATTGATATAACAAATGGATATAGACAGTCACTGGTGACAGAATGTTCACAAGTAAACAGCTAGAAAACAGGTGTGAATACTATCTGCAGACATTATATATATTCCATTTGTGTACTGTACCCTACACCACTCCCTTGCAATTGATTGTCTTGCTCTCTGATGTCTGAGGATTATCCCTTCGACATGAGACGTGATCTCATTTTGTGCTCCACATAGGGAAACCCAAAGGGTTTACATGAGGGAGGATTCAGGAAGCACAGTAGGTCTGTATCTGTGCATGTTTGGGAATATGATTACATAATTAGGAATATGGGGCCTGCAGAACACTTGTCTCAAAGGGAAAGAGCATGACTCATAACTATGATCCATTTGTACTATGTAGGAAAATGTAGGACAGATCAAGCTTTTACCTTCGATGCTGCAGACTGCTGCTGTGTGTTGTAAGATCTCTTTCCATTTAAATTAGGAGATATATTTGTCCTATTGTGTCCATGCAAGTACAGAATTTGAAAATACAATATCCAAACAAGCAAATTGTTTTTTTTTTATATCTCTATGCCATATATTCTATCTAAATTGTTTTATATGACATGATGAGCTCCAGTATCAAGCTTCTTTTCATGGCAGTTATTTTGGACCTGCACTTGTGGAGCAAATACAGCCATCTAATCTGAGTAGGTCACAGCAGCAGAAATGAAGGAAAGAAACAGGTGAACAAGTGGCACAGGGGTAGCTGCAGGTATCTGACTGTCCTACTTCCACCTTTTCCAGTAATACATTTGATAACACAAATCCTCCTTTTTCACAAGCCTCATCTTGCAATTTAATTACTGCCATGCACCACAAAGAGAATACAACTACAGCTACTGATTGACTGCAGTTAATTAAATATTGAACATCATTCATTGGCATATTTTAACAACTGACTGTAAATAGGGTCTGTAAGCTAACAGTTCCAGACCCAAACCAAGCAAATGTAAGTGCTGTCATTACAATACATCTGAACAAATAATTTGGAATATTAAAAGAGTGAGTAAGGAGAGCCTTCTCCATGTATGTATCACACAGAGCTAAGGTGCAGAGGCCGACACACCATTTTACGGTGTGTTATCCAAACCCTTGTTAGAAACACTGCATGTTAGCCTAATAGTAGTCTCGCTTTGCCACACACTGTGAAGTGGAGGAGGGTCTGGCTAGTCCACATAGCATACCGGGATGGGAGAAAAACCTGCTCTGGTTTGTTGGCATTTGTTTAAACCAATCACAATCGTCATGGGCGGCCCTGAGCTCCGCACGGAGCTGCTGTAAAATAGTCATGCGAGAGAAAACTCAGATTGGACGGATTGTCTAGCTAGTTGACTCAATTTACCATGCAGAGATCTGAAGAGCAATTAACCATAGTCCTCATAAATCCACCAGAGTTTAAAATTCCAACACAAAGAAGGCAGAAGGAAACGGACATGCATCCGGTGGAATTTCCTGCGGCACCGGAGCAATCCCGGAAGTGGAACGTCAAGCATATAGACTAGCCTAATAGCCATTGTTATACAATATATATTAGCATATTCCATCTTCCTAAACGTATTTAAGAGCAGTTATCTTCATCTTTGGAACAATGCTATACTGTGTAAATCCATGCACACACACACACACACACACACACACACACACACACACACACACACACACACACACACACACACACACACACATATATTAAACTTAATCAGACCCTTCCCCTAATGTGAAATGGAATCTAGGTTTCTGAATCTGCTCATATTGATCCAATGTTGCCATAGAAACACACTTATGATTGACAGGGGCAATTAAGCCTAATGCTAACAGAATAGGATGCTGTTGGCATTCACATCAAATCAGCGTTTCTCTTCTGCTTTATTAGCCACAATGAAGAAACCCTGTGACAGGTGTTGGAATTGGAGAGGATCCATATCTTTTCTCCATGACTTTTGGAGCTGGGCCACTGTCAGTTCAAATGTAATTGTATTTACCGAATGTTGCTGGCAGCATATGATTCTCTCATTTAGTATTGTGTCCCCTGCAAATAATATATATACCCATTGAACTGACATGTTAAAACAAATAGGGGCAGATTTATGCACATGAAAGTGCAGGGTAAATTTGCAGTGCGTCTTTCATTCAATTTGTGTTTCTGTGTGTAATTAGCGTCTGATTATACTCAGGCATGCAGTTCATTACACAATCGGACCTCCTATCTTCTATTGTAGGTGCATTCAGAGAGAGAACTTTGTGGTGATGCTGAAGAAGAAATACTCAGTAATGAAAGTAATGAAATTCTAAAATATTCACATTATTATGGTTAATTCATTCAATTATGATAATAATATTAATTCACTAGAGTAACACTAATGTTGTGGGAGTCCACAGTGCAGTGTCATGTATGCAGGCCAGGCCAGGCCAGGCCAGGCCAGGCCAGGCCAGGCACAGTTTGGTTTAGAAGTGTTTGGCTGCTGATAGCGAACGTAATCACTTGTTTTGAATTATACAACGTAATGACAAAGAAATATTTAATACAAATAAACTGGACATATTTCTACATGTTCTTAGGAGAATGTGAACTCATGCTTTGTTTACGGGTGTTTACACTCTGCACACAGCGCAATGACATTTCCCCAGGCATTGGCAGCCACAACATCTCAGTGTTTTGCTGTTGCTGGTGTTTGATTAAGAAATAGGTTATAAAAAAAAAAAAAAACATAAACAGGGCTAGAATATTGCAACTAAAAAAAGAAGAAAGAAAAGAAAGACACGTTGGATTAACACCTGCTGGGCGCCTGGTTAGCTCATAGTAGAGCGGGCGCTAGGCCTGCATGATTAATCGCGATCTCGATTCACCCCTGTTCGCGATTTAATTTTTAAATGACTTTTTTTGCGGGCATTTTCGGCCTTTATTTTGATAGGACAGTTGAAGACATGAAAGGCAAGCAGTTAAAGAGTGTGCTAAGAAATCATTCTGTTTTTGATACTGTACTTAAATTGGCAATTGACAAAACTCCATTTCTCAAGAGACTGAAGCTGTAGCTGCAGCATGTTGATTGACATGTTTTAATTATGTAAAGACATGTTCAAGTAGTTCAGATAGAGCCTGTATCAGGGCCATATTTAGTTCAATGTGTTATATGTCACTATTTTTGGTAGCCTACTGTACTTAAATGTCCAGTATGTACTCTATTTTCTTCATTCATTGAAGCCTCTATGTTTACAGGCTTGTGGTGATGCGCAATGTGCTGATCAATTCTAAGCTAAAAAATCGTGATTCATATTTTTCCCCGAATCGTCCAGGCTTAGCGGGTTCCCATATATAGCGGTTTACTCCTCGACGCAGCGGGCGCAGGTTCAAATCCGAGCTGCGGCCCTTTGCTGCATGTCATTCCCCCCTCTCTCTCCCCTTTCAAGTCTAAGCTGTCCTATACAAATAAGGGCCTAAAATGCCCAAAAAATAATCTTAAAAAAAAAAAAGATTAACACCTGTTAATAAATTAAGGAAACCATCCATCCATCCATCCATCCATCTTCATCCGCTTATCCGGTGTCAGGTCGCGGGGGGAGCAGCTCCAGCAGGGGACCCCAAACTTCCCTTTCCCGAGCTACATTAACCAGCTCCGACTGGGGGATCCCGAGGCATTCCCAGGCCAGGTTGGGGATATAATCCCTCCACCTAGTCCTGGGTCTTCCCAGAGGCCTCCTCCCAGCTGGACGTGCCTGGAACACCTCCCTAGGGAGGCGCCTAGGGGGCATCCTTACCAGATGCCCGAACCACCTCAACTGGCTCCTTTCGACGCGAAGGAGCAGCGGCTCTACTCCGAGCTCCTCACGGATGACTGAGCTTCTCACCCTATCTCTAAGGGAGATGCCAGTCACTCTCCCATTTCGGCCGCTTGTACCCTGGATCTCGTTCTTTCGGTCATGACCCAGCCTTTATGACCATAGGTGAGGGTAGGAACGAAAACTGACCAGTAGATCGAGAGCTTTGCCTTCTGGCTCAGCTCTCTTTTCGTCACAACGGTGCGATAAATTGAATGTAATACCGCCCCCGCTACGCTGATTCTCCGACCAATCTCCAGCTCCATTGTCCCCTCACTCGTGAACATAGACCCCAAGATATTTAAACTCCTTCACTTGGGGTAAGGACTCATTCCCCACCTGGAGTAGGCACTCCATTGGTTTCCTGCTGAGAACCATGGCCTCAGATTTAGAGGTGCTGATCCTCATCCCAGCCACTTCACACTCGGCTGCGAACCGATACAGTGAGTGTTGAAGGTCACAGGCCAATGATGCCATCAGGACCACATCATCTGCAAAGAGCAGTGATGAGATCCCCAGCCCACCGAACTGCAACCCCTCCCCACCCTGACTACGCCTTGATATCCTGTCCATAAATATTACAAACAGGATTGGTGACAAAGCGCAGCCCTGGCGGAGGCCAACCCTCACCTGAAACGAGTCCGACTTACTGCAGAGAACCCAGACACAGCTCTCGCTTTGGTTGTACAGAGATTGAGGAGGTAATAGGGCGGTGGAAGGAGCACTTTGAGCAACTCCTGAATCCGATTAATACGCCCTCTATGTTAGAGGCAGAGCTGGAGGATGATGGGGGATTGTTGTCAATTTCCCAGGCGGAAGTCACTGATGTAGTCAAACAACTCCACAGTGGCAAAGCCCCTGGGATTGATGAGATCCGTCCAGAAATGCTCAAGGCTCTGGGTGTGGAGGGGCTGTCTTGGTTGACACGCCTCTTCAACATTGCGTGGAAGTCTGGGACAGTGCCAAAGGAGTGGCAGACCGGGGGTGGTTTCAAAAAGGGGGACCAGAGGGTGTGTGCCAATTACAGGGGTATCACACTTCTCAGCCTCCCTGGTAAAGTCTACTCCAAGGTGCTGGAAAGGAGGGTTCGGCTGATAGTCGAATCTCAGATTGAAGAGGAACAATGTGGATTCCGTCCTGGTCGTGGAACAATGGACCAGATCTTCACTCTCGCAAGGATCCTGGAGGGAGCCTGGGAGAATGCCCATCTGGTCTACGTGTATTTCGTGGATTTGGAGAAGGCGTATGACCGGGTCCCCCGGGAGATACTGTGGGAGGTGCTGAGGGAAATTAAGGAAACCAAGTAAGGTAAATTCCTTAGTAGCTCTCAACTCCAGAAGGTAACGTTGATATTTCCTCCCAGGCAGTCTTAGGGGCATCGCATAAGGTTTGACAGTCTTAATGGACAAAATGACAATACTATTTAAGTTTGACATAGTTGATGATATAGTGTTGATTAATGCCAGTACTCAAAGGATTTTCTTGGCAGGTACTGAGGATTCTGGCATTCAACAACTTATTTTCCATCCATTACTCTCTTTTGACCCTGTGACTGACTGCAGTGGGATGTTTCGAGAAGTGTGATCTAGCATAACTACCAAAACAACCGTTCCTGGAGTAGTTTTGGAGAAAACACAAAATATGAAATTATATCAAACACAGAAACAATCACATAATAGTTCCTAAATGTAGATTTTCTGTTAAAAGTGTAAATATGCAAACCTGTTTTGTCTGAGGATATACTAATTGGCCCTTCACAATTTCACTCTTTTCATCCTGGTTCTTAACTGAATTGATTTCATTCATTCCACCATGAGTCAGAAGACAGACTTAAAAGCCTGATTTAAAGTGGGTGTGCCTCGCAATTCAAGTGCTGATTTCAAGCATGTTTCTATGGGCATGTAGTTAATCAAACCAATGTATTCTTTGAGAGTTTATATTGAAAGGCAAAACCTTTAGCTCCTTTCAAACAATTAAAGTAAAAGAAAAAGTGGATTTGAACTGACAACCACTCTAAATGTCCACAGGCTGATATTATGACCTTGAATTAATCCTATTTCTATTCACTACAGTGATTTGGGACAGACTCAGGTCACTATGGTAACTGTTATGCCAAAATGGCACCATGGGGTATTTAGCTGATGGCTCAGTGATTTTCATGACAGACAAAGATAACGTTGTAGCTGTCAATCAACCGTCTGTGGACACACACACACACACACACACACACACACACACACACACACACATACACACACACGCATCCCCATTATCTAACCCCTGCTATCCACCTACTGTACCCACAACATTCTTCAACAGTTCAGCTCTTTTTCCTTAAATTCCCTTTCCCGCTCTTCTTGCACAGATTTATAGCGTAATGTACGCTATAAATAGTTGGTACACATGAGTATACCCACACACAGTGGATGTCTTCCTGAACCTGGGTAGGAGGGGAACAAAGGGACTCAAACAAAAGAACTGGCATGCTCAACTCAAATGTCTTTTTAATGGGCGCCGACCCAAAAATCACAACATTTGCAAGTCGTCAGCACTCACAAATAAGTATGTAATACTTTTAATGATGCATGGCAGCAGAAAGGAACAGACGCGTTGTAGCCCTATAGGCCTTTCTCAGCGTTTCGGAGACATTTGTGGGCGTAACCCCTCACGAACAGTAGCCAGGAACCTGCAAGTGATTACCAACCAGCTGATAAAACAACCTCATCAAAAAACAAATAACAGTAACAAGAACCATTAAGTAATAAGAAGAGATATATCATATTCTGTCCTTTCAACAACTAGATAAATGACCAGTTGATTTACACACTAACAGTGGAAAATGCCTGAACATACAGTATGTAAACTCATCATGTGCAGAACCTCCACGAAATATAAATACATACACTACAATCAAAACATCAAAAGATAAATACTTGTAAATACTTGTTCACTAACAATAACAAAATGCATGCATGTGTATGTGTGAAATCATCACGTGCTGAACCTCCAAAAATACAAATACATAGACATCAGTAATACTCATCTGTATTCATTAAAAAAAACCAAGAGAGCAGCAATTCATCATTTGACTGGCAAACAACCCAAGCAGACAAGAATCTCCAAAAGAATCCTTGTTCTGTCTGCACCTGCTTTTTGCTCTTTATCTTCCTCCTCCAAGGTCTCTCTAGATCTCTCTACTCTCCCGCTCCCTCTAGCTTTATTTGTCTCTCAACTCCTCTAATCCCTCCACAAGTCCTGATATGAGTTCCTGTCTCTTAATTTCCTCCAGTTTGTGTATTTTTCACCTCCCCCTGTATCACTTTGTTTCCATCAGTCTGCACTGTTGTTATGCTTTCGCCTCGTCCAGGCCAGTTCCCTGGAGTACAGTCAGTGTGGTGCTGCAAAGTTTTCTGTGAGTAAAACACTCTTTCCTCTCCACTTCACATAGGGCTTATAGATGAAACAAACACAACTACAGACAGAGGAGGCTCCTCTGATAGCTTCACCGTGTGTGTGTGTATGTGTGAGTGGAACAGATCATTCCTCAGTGGCCATACTGTAAGAAGAACCTGCTAAAAGCAGCAGTTCTGTACTTTGTTAAGCACTGCTGAACAAAATGTTGCTTGTTCACTCGTTGCAGGGTTGAAAGATTTCTATTTGTTTTTCTATGTGTGCATATTCATAAACAATACTTATATACTTTTTTTTATGTTTGTCTCCATATACATCCACATAAATTAATATTTGGACCATCTCGCCTTTATTGCCATATGTCGAGTAGCTATTCGTTGCTCAAGTAGGAAAGAAAAATGTAGGAAGATAAAAATAAATGAGCGTGATGAGAAAGAAAAGGCAGAAAAAGAGGAGCGAGGGAGGAGAGAGAGCGGCCAGTGGGAGAGACAGCTCGAGACAGAACCGATGAGATGCTGCGTTTGATCTTTGATTCCTCCACACTCTTATTTTTCACAGCAGCACAGAGCAGAGACAATGTCACAGACAGTGAAACACAAATCACCTTGGATGCACAGTGTTATTATGACAATGATCCAGGCTGCAAAAAAAAAACATCTTTGGAAAGTGAGGAAGCAGTACAAGCACACAGTGAGAATATGCAGAAAGGAATGAAAGAGATAGTTGAGGAAAGCGTGTTCTAACTACCTCTCTAAGGTTTGATCTATAATTCATACTTCATCGTTGTGTGGGCCTTGAGAAGATCTTTTCAACTAACCCTCTTCTTTTTTCTTTTTTTTATGTCTGTCTCACTTTGTCTCTGTCCTTCCTAACCTTCGCTGTATGTTTGTGTCTGTACCTGTTTTCCAATGTTTGACTTTTAGACCACTGTCGTCTATGGCTGCTCATGCATGACATCGTATCCATTTCCTGGATGCCTCAAAGGAAGAAGTGATGCAATGGAGCATGACAGAAAAGGACCCAAAGGTCTGGGGATAAATGGAGCAGAGCCCCCCTACAGACCGTTATTTCACCACTACTACACCACAGCTTCTTTTCAACCCCAAATGACTGGATGTAAGGCCTGTGGGGCGTGGTTCCATGGTGAGGCTTGTGCATGTGAGATGGTTGGGCGGTTGAAGAGTTTCTAGAAGAGAACCAGGGTGAAATAAAACCCAGTGCTGGGGTTAAAGCCAGTAAGAGCTGGGCGTTGAAACTCAAGAGCAGTTATAGCAACCATGCGGAAAGAAGCAGATTGTTTTTGCTAGAAGCTAGGGCAGGATTTGGGGAATAGCAGCTTGGACCCAGGCAACACAGGAGATGATGGAAAACAGAAATTGAATGATGTGAACCACAAAAGGTAGTGGGGATAACTCAGTGATTGAGGTCAGTGAAATGTCAGATTACAGCCTTTACAATAATGCTATTGAGGGCAGAATGGAATTATGGTCCCACGGTTATGGTAAGGAAAAGGTCTTTTCAAAAGTGTTCTTGCTGTCTCTCAAAACAGCAGAAGCTAGCAAGATTTAAACTTGTGTATTATGGATTCCAATCTTTAGATCAACAGGTTTTAATCCATCAAAATCATGGTCAGAAAAGTGAATAATTAACTAAAGCTTCCATAAACAGCATTGCTGCAACTCAGTTGCACAACTCAGTGCAACAGTTATCAAAGGCCAACATGAGGCCCAACACTTAAAAAGTGTTATTGACAAAGACCTACAGCTAGACAAATAATTAGCCCCTACTGCCCCAGCCATCCCCTGGTATTAGAATCTAAAGTCCCCGATGTTAACTCTGATAGATGAGAGGCTCAGTAAGTCTAAAATGGTCAGACATGAGGTCCCTGAACAAAAACAGTCCATGGAGTAAAAAAGTAAAATCTACAAGATGGATCAACCATAGTACGAAAGAAACAGTCGTTACTTAGCCATTAATTATTTCAGTGTGACGGCAGTTTGTGTAATTGTCACGTTATTTTTAATCTATTGATTCGTGTACAACACGTTTATCTTGTTTTTTTCATGGTGGCCAGCACGAAATGGGAACCATCTATTCAGAGGTTGGGTTTAGGTAAAAAACAACGGAGAAAGAATGCCTCACATGCCGGGAGACGGCCGCGGGGGATGCGTGACAATAACGGGATGGCTGAGGTTGGGTTTAGGAAAAACACAATGGGACTCAGACTCCCTACCGTATTCGTGCTATGGTCACGAAATATGCTTCCCATTGAAATACATTACTTTACATTTTCGTGCTGGCCACCAAGAAAAAAAACGAGAAAAACGTCCCCGTGAACACGAATCAATAGATTAAATAACGTGACCATTTCACAAACTGCCGTGAGACTGGGTTGGACTGAAACACATACATACTGTAATCAACAATCAAGTAGTTGGATGTCCACATCAATTGACAGTAAAGTCCAATAAGGCACTATCTCAATGTGGTTTCAATAAATAGATGTGTATAGATAATGGTCAAACAGCCATTACAGTAATGAAGTTAGCCCTAAGGGGTTTAAATTTCATGACCCATTCATATCATGTCACCTCACTATGGCTACAGGGTCAATAGATATAGATGTTGAAACTGAAAAAGAAGGAGATAGAAATGAATCAATAGGAAACTCAATGCATTTGGATCACTTTCAAATACAAATCAACCACCTGACTGGGAAAGAGGGCAGGGCTTAAATTACAGCTCAACAGACCTGGTTGCAGCTAATGAAAATGAATGGATGAAGTAAAAGCTACAATCAGAAAGGATTTATTTCAGGGGAGATTTCAATATTGCATGTGCTGATCAGTAATCCCATGAGAAGCCAATAAAAGCACATATTGTGGGTGATTTTCTCTCCCTATATGACAGTATTAATTACAGTACCTAACACTTTTAGTGTTATGACAGTTTGTGGAGGGATGATAAGCCCCCTGGTGATAAGGGTGAGGTCATTTTCCTGCAGAACATTCTTGTGCATCTCAAACCACAATGGGTATTTTGACAATGGCTGAATTCCATTTAGAATAAGTAAACTTAGTAAGGTGCCTGGCAAATATTCTATTAGCAAACTGCTTTGTTTTGCCCTTTTTCTCTGTGTGTTATGTACAGTAATGGTGCCTTCGCTTTCCTTGAAAGAAGGCATAAATCATATATCGTACTTATTGATTATAGCTTATAGTCTATTGATTTTCAACAAACAAAATTCGACAAACACTTTCAGAATATATTACAATACTACTCCTACACACACACAGACACACACACAAGTACACACATGCATATGTTGTGGGGGCAGCTGTGAGTTTAACATTTGCTGCGTCTCACATGCAAGACCACAAGTTAAGCTGCATTCTCGATCAAAGCACAATACATTTGCCACCATCAATGCATCTGTTAACCTTCGACCTACCCACTTCACCTACTTGCACCAGTGCTGTCATAGCAACAATGTATCAATGCTGGAGGCACGGAAGCACAATTTCTTCTTGAACACAGCAGAGCATGGGAATCAATGATGTAGAGGAAGATGGGGAGGAATTGAGATATAAGGGCCAGATAGAGATATTAGTAAATTCAAAGTTGGAAATAGTGATAATAATAATGAGAATGGTATGGAAAGGAAAAGCACTACATGAGAGATGGATGTGTGGAGTGAAAAGAGTAAATGGGGAATGGATAATAAACAGGGGACATGGGGTGTCAAGAGGAAGAATGAAAATTGACGGTGCTAGCAATGATGAATCAGCAGTAACCTGCATGCAGCAAACTGCTGTGCTCACAAAATAGAAGCTTCACAATCATATTAATATGTCTTTTTGCTGTGTTATCCCAAATTAGTTGACTTACTAGAAATTTGCATGGAAACCTGTTGCCTTAAACCTTTTTACAACAGGTCAAGTTGTATTAACACAGAGCGGTAAGTTGATGCAGTAGACAACCAAGTTTACATTAGTAACAAATATAAAACATTAGGCTACTTATAAATACTAAAGAAATACTTTGTATATATACATTTTGTTTTTTTCCCTTATGTCAGTATGATTTTAAGAACATACTCAACACATTTGTTCCAAAAAATACATAACAGAAAATAATACACGATACATTGTGGTTCTTAATGTATTGCACAGCATGAAAAATTTCACTCAGGAAGCAGCATTACTAGTGTCTCATCAGTGTATGCATTATTGAACAGTTCGCACTGCCCAGACCCCATCAGTCCCCACCCGGGTCTCAGTCATGGTGCAACAATAAATGTAGATAAACATGAACACTAAATCAACCATACAAAATTAAAATCCAGATAACATAAATGAACATCCAAAACATTAGCACCACATAAACATTCTTAAACACACTTTAATTAGGACAGAAACTGTTCAGAACATATTTTTTTTCCCCCATGAGCCTTTGCACTGCTTTATTGCAGAACAGTTTAAATGACCCCGCCCATCCTATACAGAAACTTAACATCCTTAGTTATCTCTGCTTGCTATGATCTGTGCACTGCATACTTAAGCGGATTATTACAACTAATGTGATTTAGTAATGAATAAGGTTTTTAACAAAACATGAAACAATAAGTAGTGGCCACTAAAACGTTTAATTACAACTAAATCTAGGTTTACAGTGTGTGGTGATTCTCACAACCTGGTAATGGAGGCAGTAATAATTAGGCACACAGTCTTCCATGGCATACTTGATATGGGTAGAGTGGTGCAGCACTGCCATTGAGATGTGTGAATGCACTGACAGGTGTGTTCAAAATACCATCTGATATTAGATTTTAATTAGTTTTGCCTTCACTGTGATCAACTGGCAACCTGTCTACCCCGCCTTTTGCCCAATGTGTGCTGGGATTGACTCCCCACAACCTAGAACAGGATAAGTAGAAAATAATTGGATGGCTGGCTGGATGGCTGGATGGATGGCTGGATGGATGGCTGGATGGATGGATGGATGGCTGGCTGGCTGGCTGGCTGGCTGGATGGATGGATGGATGGATGGATGGATGGATGGATGGATGGATGGATGGATGGATCGTGATCAGTTGTGCCTTCCCAAATCAAAGAAGAGCTGGAATTATTCTGCCTAAAGGGAAACAAAAAGGTCACCAACTGTGTTTGTAAGTCATACTGTATCTTGATTTTGTGGCTGACATGTGGCTGAAATGACATGGCAGCTCACTGGGATGAACATTAACATTTTAATTTACATATTTGTGGATATAAAACCCCATCAGGATGCACTTTCTCTGTGTATGTGTGTGCATTTCCATAAAGGCGGGCCAACAAGCTCACTTGGGAGAGTAATGTGCAGTGCTGACTAGATATGTGTGAGTCATAAATATTCTAGATGCCTAATCGCAACTCACAATGTTGAGGAATTTCGTCAGCAAGCCTGAAGGTAAACCACCATGCTAAAATAAATTCAGAGGAGAGAGAGCGAGAGAGAGAGAAAGAGCAAGTTTGCAGTTTGTACTTTCAAACAAATAAAAAAAGATTTGTTTTCTTTCCAGCTTTACAACCTTTCCTTTTGCACCACTTTGCAGATGAATTATTGGGTGTACTTGTTCAGCCCAATGGGTTGAAAATGGTGCCATGGTTGGAGTTTTGGAAAAGTGGATGCTCTCAATGAGCTCTAACATTGCATTCAGCAAATGGCACACTTCATGTTATATTCTAATTAAGAGGCGCAAAACAATATAAGAGCTGATGTTTGTCATCGTCTCTCGTTTTACAACCCTTCTCCCTCCTCTGATCACTCGTTTAAACTTCAGTTGTGTTGAGGAATTGAACATTTATTGAAAATGGTTATACAGTTATATATTTTGCAAAAGGCTCTACTCTGAAAGAATCCAAGCAGCAACGAGGATTCTGCGGAGGGCACTAATCCCCCAGAATAATAAGCACATTCACTTTAGTATGCAGAATTCTGAGATAGCTGTTAACAGATATCAGATCTTTGCAAAGTCAACAATATTTAAAAAGCTTTACCACAAAAAAGAAGGAGGAGGAGGTAGTTCAGGTGGTGGAAGGTGCTGCAAAAGCAGGGATGAGACATGAGAATAAAGGGAACACCCAAAATCTGGACCAAAATGACACGGCATTACAAAGGAGCATTCCTCAAAACTGTAGCACTAAACACTGAGAGATGCAACGAAACACTGTGACGCGCTCGAGATTGTATTGCAAGGATTTATTCCTACACACGTAAAATACAACTAGCACTGCAGTTACCAAATGTAAAGTTACTTTGTGAGTCAAAATAAGTGTGTTAGTGCGGCGGTCAACAGAAAGTGTTCGCTCCCAGGCTCACCCCCTCTCTGTCAAAGCCCAAAGAAAACCAGGTGAACAGGTGAAGCAAACAAATATGTTTAAATCTTCCGCTCAAACCGCGATGAAAACGCCCACCAACTACAATATAAGTGCACAATATAAAAATCAATAAATAATATAAATGAGACCATAAACAACATACAATATGTGGCTCCTACACCACTTTAGACATTGTAGCACCGTGTGTACCTGTTTCTGTATATATATATATATATATATCTGCCTATGTATGTGTTATGCGTGTGTGCAGTCTGCCACAGCTTATTCATTAAAAGGGGAGACACAGAGGATATGGGCTGAAAGGGTTAAAACAGTGCTGCTTTACAGCCAGGTTGAAGCTTGATTCACACAGGGGCTTCGTATGATTAAAATACAAAAAGAAAGATGAGAATAGAGCAGAACTGGATAGAAAATAATGTAATCACAATGGCTCAGTTAAGGTTAGCAGCGTTCTTGTCAAAATCTTACTCCATGGCAGTTGGAATAAAACGATTGATCCTTTTAATATTGATCAAACTTTTTTAAATCCTATTTTTCGATTGATATTAAAGGGGTAAATAGTGAGACATGTTTAACAAGTATTTGCACCGTTTCTTTGCTGTATTACTTTTAGGAGGATTGACAATCTAGTGTAATGCCATAAAAGCCCTTCCAGTGGAACATAACTTGTATTATTTAGCTGTTGTTTTTTTTTTTTTTTTTTAAATCATTCATTCTTCAATATCATAGTGACTGAGTTTTTGCTGAATGCAAAGTGTGAGGTGAAATTGCTGTACTGTAAAGTCTCTGAACGGGAAACAGCTACTACCAGATCCCAAGGTTGCTCAGGGGCACTGAGAGTGTAAGACAGTTTCTTGCATCCAATATTCATGTCAATCGTTACTCTGACAGACACAGTAACCACATAAACATGTTTGTATTTTTCGCTTTACGGATAAAAGAAAAAAAAACAATGCCCAATTCTTTTACTCAGAAATTGGATTGCATGGGTCTATAAAACATAACAAATGCATCTATATTCATTTCCTTCTCCTTCTCTTGAGAAACATGTTTTCGGGCAAAGTTGCTGCTTTCAGGAAGTAATTCTAATTTGTCAAAAATCATTGTCTGGTTGATGATGTTGGGATATTGATAGCCTTGAGCTTAGAGGAGGGAGCTCCTTTTGGGAATTTCAGATGAATGAGAAATGTTTGAGCCTAACATTGAACTTTATTTTAATATATCTTCTCTGCACTATTGTGCATTGCTCGATGCAATATGATTTACAATAAAAGGGATGTTTATCAGTATTGTTCTATTGTTGGCAATAACAATAACAACAATGAGTACCAATGTAATATAAAATACCAACAATGGATGAAAGACATTAGGATTTTAACTAGGCGTAATGTTTAATTTACAGTGTATTGAGGGTGGATAGATGGCTGGAGATTTGCTACTGGCACTACTTTTTTTCTATATTTTCCCTCATATTTCTCCTCTGTGATTGTTTATTGGTCTTAATAACTAAAGACCATAATAAAGTGTGTATGTGTGGATATGTGCCCTTGCAAGCAAACATTTTCCACATAATGGCTGGGTCATACTACCAAAATGAGGAAGAAAGAAAAACAACCTTGGCAGGGAACCTGTTATGATTTAAAAAAAAAACAGAAATGAATGTATCCAATTGTAGTCAGTCAATTTGAGAAGGAAAATATTCTGTAGGTCATTGTATTTTTTTTACTATTGAGTAAGCTAATTAAAATGTTGAATTCTGAATAGTTACTATGAAAAGCTTATTTTTGTCTTTCGAGTGAAAATAGTGAGAATTGTGGGTAGTATACCAGCTATATTCTTGTTCTATAAATATGTGTCTCGTTAGTGTGGTATTACTATATAGAACAATTTTGCTAATTTGGGGAGTTGGGGTAATTTTGGTATAGGTTCACAACTAAAGCCAGTCCCATTGCATCCACTGTGCTCATAATGTATGACATGGTGAGTGGAGCACAATTAAGGCTGAACTAAGGTGGGTGGCTTCTGAGTCGTTGTGCTAAGCTAACTGGCTTCTGCATGACTGTAGCTTCATATTTACCATACAGACATGAGACGGGAATAGATTTTTTTCATCTAAATCTTGCTAAGCAATATTTACAATAAGACATTTTGGGAAAATGTATTTCCCAAAATGTCAAACTATTCCTGTACTCGCTCTCAGTATAGATAATGATGTGATATGCCATAACACATCATTTATATCGTTTCATTTATATCATATCACATCCCATAATGGGATATACTCAGAAGCCCCCCCACCTTCGTTCAGCCCTGTAATTGTGCTCCACTCACCATGTCATATCATTTGGTTTTACATGTTATATTACTCTTTTAACTTACCAACCATAATCTTCTGAATATTTTTGGGTCATACAGTATACAGTATTATTCCTAGTCTATATTTATTCATTTTATTAACTATTGGCGTTTTTCCACTACATGGTACCTGCTCGACTCAGCTTGGCTCGACCGCGGTGCCCCGTCCTCCTTTTTCCATTGCAGATTTAGTACCGCCTCATGCGTGAGGCGGGCATGGCTGGTCGTCATAGCGACGCCGCAGGAAACTGCCGCGACCTAACGCGACACACACACACAGAACGTTGAATGTGTGTTGTTTTTGACTCTCGGCATGTGGCTGTTCCCACAGCCAGAAGAAAAAAATTTCTTTCAAAAGAAAAAGAAAAAAAACACTGCTGGCTAAACTATTTAAAAATGGCGGGTTTGTTCAGGACACCCCCGTCTGTCGCTATGGTCGCTAGCAATGATGACGCAGTGATTAGTGACGAGTCTCTCTGACCAATCAGTAGTCTGCAGGTTTTCACGTCACCTTTTGGTATCACCTCAGCTCGCTTGGAACCTCGACGGAGGTGGTACTAAAAAAAGTACCTGTTAGCAGGTACCAGGTACTTTCATAATGGAAAAACAAACAAGGCGAGTAGAGTTGAGCTGAGTCGAGCAGGTACCATGTAATGGAAAAATGCCATATGAGTCAACAGTGAATCCAGGCAATGAGTCATAGTTAATAATAATGGAGATTCTGTCTGGGGCCCCAGATGGATGGCTTCTCATATAGTAGCCTGCAGGGCAGCATCCTCTACTGACTGCAACATATTATAATATGGGTCAGCTGAAACCCAACACTGGTTCAGACAATCAAGTGACACATGCTGACACATGTGACACGTGTACTTCTTATTTGTATGTGTATAAGGACATACTGTACTGTACAAATAGGAACACATGCATAAACCTTTTTTTTTTCCTTTCCTCCTTCTCTCTGTTCTTCCCTCTTACTGTATTTATACCCTCCCTTCTATTGTTACTGTACAGTAGGTGACTAGTGTGATTACCTCTCATTCTAATTGGGAGAGAATGATTTGGGGTGAGACATAGATTGTGTGATGAGACGATGAGCTAAAGACATTTTATTCTTTCTTTTTTCTTCGCTTATCAGTTTTAAGGTTTGATTTAAACAACCTAAATGTGATTTTTACACATTGTCACAACAGCTACATAACTACATACATTCATTGTAACTCTACACACTAAAATGTTTCACGCTGGTAGTTGTCACTAAAAGCCTTTTATTTATTACTATGTGATGAGGCTACTTGAAAAAAATTGGAAATATATCAAACAACAGGCAGAAATGTTAGTATTATTCTGATAAATGTACTAAATATACAATAAGTATGAACAATACAGTAGCAAGCAGCATCTTTTGTGTTGGGGAGCAGATGTGCTTTGCTCAAAGCGAAATGTTATTCATATGCTCCAAAGAGAATTAAATTGGCATTCATGCAACGATGCAAGAAAAGCAGTATATATGCATATGTTGGTGGGGGCGTATGCTTGTTTTTGTGCATGCATGCTTGTTCTTCTACAATACACTTAGACAGTGAACATCTGAGCATCTGCACCTGCACTTCACTTAAATGGAGGCATGTATACAGTATAGGTGATTTCAAACCTTCCTGTGTTTTCCCTTGATTCCACATTATTATTGTTTTGTGTGGGGGTGATGCTAACAAACTTTCTGCACCGCTCAACTAGGCCACTGTCTGGCTGCCGGCAAAAAAAGAAAAGAAAAAAAGATTGAGAGACAGAGAGGGGGAGAGAAAGAGAGTGAGAAAATGAGCTAATGAAGAAATTACATAAGAGCATCAAATACCGTGGAGAGAGTCATTCCCTGTCCGTGTCTAACAGTGCTCCTTACATGTCACAGTGACCTGCAGATTCACATCAGACAGACAAAGCAGGTAGACCGAGAAATAGATATAATCATCCAGAGTATGCAGCTATAGGACGCTGACCTGTGTGGACTCAGAAGGCTATAGTAATTTCAGCATGTTTTAATCATGGTTGGTAAAAAAAGCAAGAAAAAAAAAGGTGGAGTTCAACAATTATGGTGCGGTGCTGTCTACATATATCTTTTTTTTTTAACCTTTTATTTATTCAGGTAAGACGATTGAGAACAATTTCTCATTTGCAACGACGACCTGTCACATTCACACAGTTACATATTCATACCTGGAAGCTGCCCAGTACAACCACAGTCTCATCTGCTGGCCACTGAGCAGCTCCACTGGAGCGGTTGGGGTTAAGGGCCTTGCTCAAGGCACCTCAGTGGTGGTAATGAGGGAGGGACAAGCGCTGTTCTTTCACTTTCCCACTCAGATTTTATCCTCCCGGTCCCAAGCTCGCTTCCTTAACCCCCTAGGCCCCACTCCCCCGTATACAATCCACCTTGGCTGCCTTATCCTGTCAATCCTCTTTGATCCTGTTAAGACTGTAATGTGTCATCATCAGTTAACTGGGGTTAAGTAGTTCGTGTAGTCATAACGCACACCTGCCTAACCAGATGTGCATGCCAAAAACCCAGATGAATTGCTAGAAATCAGTCTGCTGTTACTTTAGTGAGTACTCCGGATATTTTGCTGACCCCATAACTCTTTCAGAGACTGTTTACTCCATTAGTTTTCCAAAAAAAACAAGTACTTTGCATCACAGCTACCTCTTGAAAAGTTACCCGGACCATATTTCTCTTCTAAACCCAGATTCCCTGCTTGCTCTTCCTCCTGCTGTCTCCCCTGATGTCCTAAGCACAACCCCCCTATGGTGAAGTGTATTATATCACACTGGGAGTTTTAACTAACTGCCACTTCCCCCAATTAACATTCTTAAAACGATGAGATTTGTCAGCCACAATTGCAGGCCTTGGAAGATGGCAGGCATGGACTGGAACGAGACCAGGATTAGAGGCTCCTGAGAGTCTACATGCATCAGTTCTCTTTTCAACACCTGTCCCCCCGAAGGAACAACAAACAGTGCTTCATTTGCTCTCATGTCAACACTTCATGCACAGCCAATCCCAGCCTCAGTCATTGGGTGCTGGAGAATTCAAATCATTTGTATGTATCATGTAATAAAACAAATGTAGCTTCTGGTTTACATCTTGTAGAAAGTGCTCAGAACCCACAATTAATTTTCTTCTTGTATCCCTTTTTGCCAATTGCTGCTGCAACAGTCTACTTTCACTATGGGGCTCATGGAAGTTTCTTAAAACCATATCTTACACCTCCTATGAGCCTTAAGAATATTTAATTGGTAGTTTTGAAATACATGTTTGCACATGTACAAAATAATGATGTATCCAATGTATCCCTCCCCTGATGCATGCATTATATTCTGGTCACAAAACTGATGTGACAGAAGAGCTAAGCACAGGTCAAGTTGGCACATACACAAGTTATACATATTTATGAAAACAAAAGTAGATCAAAGGGACTTCTTATCATACTGGCTTTTCATAGCATAGATCACATGCAACTATGTTATAGAATTGATAGTTTTTTTTAAATGGATACAGGCAGACACAATGTGCGTTCTTATTACATTTACATTTACGGCAGCAGACACAGACACAGAGAGAGCTGAGATTTTCCCAACGCATCTCTTGACACGTCTTCCTGGTGCACCACCTGTCGCCAAGTTGAAAGGGTATGCGACCTGGTGTGACACTGAAGGGATGTTGGCTGTCTGGCAGCACACCCCAATGATTCAAGCCTCAGCTACAGTGCAAACAATAGACGTGCACGTAAAGCTCATTGCGCTGTCATCGCGCCCTGTATGGCAGCGCTTTCTCTTAACTTGTGAGTTAAATGCCTCTCTGAGTGTGGATGTCTACGGTAATAAAATCGCCAATCCCTGCATCAAAGTACATTTAAACATTAATGGAAGATTGTCTGGAGTCAGTGGTTTCCATATACTATATTTGAGTTGAAAACGCATCTTGTTGACACGTAAGGGCCCTGTTCATGTGGCACAGACATATTAATTGCATTTTGTGTCTGTTAAGAGGCATAAAAGGCAGCGGCTCTAGCCCTTTGGTTGCCCTAGGCGAGATTGAGTTTTGCGCCCCCCAGTCTCGCAGTGCCAGATCTCCACAGTGCTGTGTCAGCGATAGAGTACCAATGTATATACATCTCACTTGCATGTAAGTTAGATGGCATCAACATTTGGTCTAATCATAACTGGTCTGGCAACCCAAAGGCCAGTGTTTTGTTTCCAGTTTGTCTCAATTGTCTCAATTTATCATTAAGACATTGTCCATTAGATGCAGTGAAATTAATTAGTTAAGTACATGCTAACTTCTCTACAACCACAATCTAGCAGCCTTTAGAGGACTTGCACTGGCCTCAACACTTAGCTGCAGTGGCTGCTCCTATTGTTTCATTTTTGAAACAATTTCCCATAAACTCAGTTACTTACTGCTTTTGCATAAAGACAACATAGACAGCTGATTGCCCCTTCGAATACTCTGTTTATCACTCGCTGCTGGAAAGACCGGCCCTGAGACAATCAGAGGAAAATGCAGGGTACACAAGGCTAGCAGAGGGTTCCAATATCTAAAATTTAATTTAGTAAAATGCCAAAAGTGGTGCTTCAAAACAAGTACAATGTGATCCTATATAATTGCAACTCAAGCCTAGAAGCAGAAATGTGAGCATGGGGTACGATCAAATAAAAAAAAAAACATGATTATTGATGCCTGCTATTGTCACATCACATACAAATTAAACAATGTGTGAGCAGCAAATTATGCCCATAAAAACACATCATACTCTAAGTGCACTTTCACATACACACACAGACACAATGGGAGTTAAACTAGAAGGGTACACTTTGTTTCTGGGTTTAAACAGTAGCTCCAGATGTGAGTGGATGTTTTAATGAACTCACTGCTCCTGTGCTGGACACACACACATTCAGTACAGTCAACATTACAAGCTGTCCAGAGACACTGAGCCAGATATCAAGCCTTTGTGTCAGCAAATACATACTGTAGCATTAGGAGCAATGTGCGCTATGGAAGTCTTGATTTTCTTTGAGCTATCTCTTGATGCTTAAAACTGTTGTCAAAAACACACAAAGGTGTGGATACGCATGCACAAACAAACACATTAACTGACACTCAAGCAAACACATGCAGTTTTCTTGTTTTCTTAAAATTCACATAGATTTCTCTTGGCACATCACTGTTCTCACAAATTCAATTTTGTATTATGGCAGTTTATGAAAAATAAGCAATACCTACAAGATTTTGAGAAAGAGTGAAGAACTTTTAAATACAGTGCCAGGCCAGTTTTCCCTACCCTACTGTCCCTGCCTCTTTGTTAAGAACTGCAAATACTTGACCTGTGACTATATTCACAACATTAATTTTTCATAATTTCAATCTAATCTTGTGTTCGCTCACGCCTCTGGTCTATCAGTAAAACATTCCTCCAGTATTTTAGATTCACAATCCATTCCCTCTAGCTTCCATCCCAACCATACTCCATCCTTCCTCAACTTCCCCTTGTATCCCTGCCCCTCACATTAATTGATGGTCTCACCTTTCTGTCATTCACTCACGTTCTCTCTCTCCCTTCATTCCTTGGGTGCTCCCCTCTGAACTGGCACCCATTAGTCCCCCACTTGAAAGCAAACTCTTCAGTCTGATGCAAGCAGCCCAACATGGCGAGGCTTCTACTCAAGAATAGCACTTCATTGAAATTGTATTCTACCAAAATGCATATACAGAAATGTATGGCAAACTATGAATTCTCTGTGTTAAACTTGGAGACGGAAAGGTTAATTTCCTAAATTGCAAGCAAACTAGTTGAGTAGAAAATCAACAATAAAATCCCCAAATATGGATCCCAGAACAAACTACAGTAAAAAACAACAACGGATTGGGAGGCATATGTAATCCTGGACCTGGCCTGTAGACCCGTTCGCAATTTGGTGTTGGGGGAATTTCTGGCTTGAACTGAGTTAGTGGGTCCCTAGACATGAACAATCACAGAGGTGCTCATCCACCATAGTGCCACGAATTGTGCAATGGTCACATCAAATATGGCCGCCATCGGCTATGATGAAAATCTATCTTTTTTGTTTCTGAATGTTAATACACATGTCATACCTCTATTTTGACTAATTATAGTATGTTGAATTTATTTCTGCCATTGATATGACCATAATGGGTGATTTTACCTTGAAAGGTCATGGTCAAGGTAATTTTCCTATTCTGAAGAATCTCAAAAGACATGCACATGTGAACTAACTCAAATTTACAGTGTGCTCTTATACTGTGTATTTGTACAACACTAGACAGAGTTCACAGAAAATAAGAGGACAAGGTTTAACTTTTCTTGTATTTTACAAGGAGTATCAAAAGATTTCCAAGGTTCCTAAAGTTTTCATCTCACTATTGAGCATCGCACCAATTGATCAACAGTGAGCATTACACATGTACATGAGAACTAACTCAAATTTACAGTCTGCCCTTATACTGTTTATTTGTATAGCACTGGACAGAGTTTTGAGTTCTGACTTTTCTTGTATTTTACTAGAAGTAGTCAAATTTAAAAGATTTCCAAGGTTTCTAAAGTTTTCGTCTCTCTATTGAGCATCGCACATATTGATCAACATGGAGCATTCTAAAATACCAGGCCCCAAGAACTTGAATTTGGTTACTTCAATGGCAGATCAGGACAATCAAAGGTTATGCATCATCTGTCAAGAAGATCATAAATTGCCTGTAACAAGTGAAAAGACAGGACGTGAGAGAATCAAACAAGCTGCTAAAATCCGTAATGATGTGATTACAAATCGTATCAAAACTCTGATGGGGGATGATGATTAGGATAATGATGATAGCATTTGTTGTTTGTTTACCATAATACCGACAAATGCTACAAGGCATACACTCATTCTCGCAAACTGACATCTATTGAGAAGAAAAGAATTGAAGAATCTAAGGTGTGTGAGACAGAAGATGAGGAGCAGAAGTTAGTCTCATCCAAAGACATGGCCGAGGCACATAGGAGTATGGACATTGCTAGGAGCAGGGCGTGAGTATCCGGCACTTTCTCATGATGTGCTTTCAGCATCTCCCCTGTTTGACGGTGACCTACCAACTCATGCAACAAGTCAAAACTTGTCAGTGAGATTGAGCCTCGACTTGATCTCACCCAGTGGAGTCCTGAGTCTACTTATGCCACTCATGTTGTGGTAGACTTCATGTCGACAGATGCCTCTAGCACAATTCCCTATTTTAGGTGCTGTCATTAATGCCATCATCAGCTCAACATCATCCCTCTGCCAAGAGCTGGAGTTCATCCATCTTGTACTAGATTCCTACATCGAGATGTCCCTGAAAGAAGGGGAGTGCATGCGGCGTACAGACTCAACAACAGGTATCGACATCATTGGCATGAACAGACACAGACCTATCCCTCAGAAACTTGACAAGTTCTGGGCATCTGAGGAGAACAAGCGGAATCTCCAACTGTTAGCTCGGGATATGGTGTGCAATCGAGCCAGTGGCAATGCTACTATCATTGTCAGCTCTGTTGTCATTCATGATGAGGCGCTACCAGCAAAGGCAGCTGGTGGCGAAGAGATCCCAGACCTCTTGAACTGGATTGAGGAGGCTGATGCCAGGTTGCTGGTGCATGTTGAGTGGGCTGTTCGTGTGAAGCAGTGCAAGAGAGTTGTCAAAGTCTCCAATGACACAGACACCTTTGCATTGCTTCTCCACTACAGCCCATACTTCCAAGAACTCGGGATGAAGGAGATCTGGCAGCAGTATGGCACTGGTGCGAGGCGGCAAATACTTCCACTCCATCAAGCAGTCTCTCGTCTTGGAACATTACTGTCACAGACAGTGATTAAAGCACATATCCTGACTGGAGATGACTGTATGAGCAAGGTGGGGACTAAACAACTACAACAGCTAAGACATTTGATGACTTCAGGGTAGAAATCTACACCAGTGGGAGTGCTGGAATTGAAGCTCTCCCTCCCACAAGTACTGGGATCAGAGGCCACATCCATCGAGGGGCTTTTCTGGTTTATATGGCATGCCACTTGCTTGCAACAGCCAAGGACCCTAAAGCAAGACTAGAGCCAACGGAACATGGATGGAATGAGCACTTTGGCACACTCCTGCCATCAAAATGTCCGAAGCCCTTACCACCAAGTCTGCTCACAGTATGTAAGTGTGCAGGAAAGTGTGACAATCGCCGATTGGCTGTCATGCTGCTTGAGTTTCATGCACTGTATTCTGCCATGGAAAAATGGAAAAATCATCCTATAAAAACCCATCCCACTAACATGCATGCACACATACAGTACACTTTGAAAGAAATCAGACTATATGGTGCACTTTTAGTTCATTTGGTATGATGTAATTTGTATCACTTTTATTGCTACATGGTTTTATTTGCACCAAATTGTTTTATTTTATATCATTGTACTAACACCCAATTAAAATAAAAGTTCAAAGGGGATGTTTATAATTGTTACGTTTCTTCTCTTCATGTCTTGTTATAATTAAAACAAATCATTGTGGAAAAAAATACAATAACAAGTGACTATAAAGAAAAAATCTTAATCCAGTTATTGAAAAATGATGTTGACATTGACATTTCAATTACAAGATGATCCTTAATGTTAAAAACAATATTAGCAATGACTATTAAATGTCAGATTTAGTAGAATTAGACTTATTGCATCTGGTCTTTATTCTTAATAATGGCCAAGTTATTGCCAAGGTCTTACCTTTTAAGGTAAAAAAATCACCCAATATGGTCATAACAATATCAGAAATGAATTCCACATACCATAATAAGTCTAAATGGCGGTATTACATGTGTATATACATTCAGAAACAAAGAAGTTGGATTTTTATCATCATCCGATGGCGGCCATATTTGATTTGACCATTATGTAATTCGTGGCACTATGGCGGACGAGCACCTCGTGATTTTTCATGTCTAGGGACCCACTAACTCAGTTCAAGTGAGAAATTCCCCCAACATCAAATTGCGAATGGGTCTACAGGCCAGGTACTGGATTAATGAGAGTAAGGGTCAGAAAAATAGCAGGTGGGTCTTGCCTAGAACTGCAGTGGGTTCCATAATAACGTGGGAAACACGTCTCTGACTCTCTGACCATCAGCCTGCTCTTCTCCCTGTATAGCAACAGCTGCACCTCCGATCACCAGTCCATCAAGCTTCTGCGCTGAGGACACCATTCTCATTGGACTCATCTGTGGTGGGGATGAGTCTGCCTACAGATAGGAGATTGACCATCTGGTGACCTGGTGCAGTCAGAACATCTCGGTGCTAAATGCTCTGAAGACAGTGGAGATGGTTTTTGGATTTCTGGAAGACCGTTATCCCCACCCGCCCCCATCACCCATGGGTGAGTCCCCAGTCAACACTATGGAGTGTTCCGTTTTCTGGGCTCCATCATCTTCCAGGACCTGAAGTTGGAGCTGAACATCGCTAAGAGAAGTGTCGTTTGTGGGGAGCAGGTAGAAAAGAACCAGTAAAAGTAGTGCAGGGTGAAAGAACTGGCACACAGAAACAGGAGAGAAAGATAGCAAACAGAGTGAAAAAAAAAGAAAAACGTGGGAGAGAGGGGACGAGTTTGTGATTAGGAGAAAAAGTGCTAGAGTTCTAAGAAAGTGAGAAAGTGATAAAGAGAGGGAGAAACAAGGAGGGAGGAGAAGAGACAGGGAGAGCATGAAATGACAAAGAACAGTGTTGAGTGTTGAGTTGATACTGGGAGCCAGATAATAAAAACAAGCCTCATTATAACTCTTATTGTCCTCTGGGCTGCTTAAGAAATGTTAGAAGCCGTCATTATCAGTTTACCTGCTATTCTCTTCTCTCACCTTTCTGACAGCTTGGCGAGGCTTATAGGACTATGCTCCCATAATTATGTCTGGTTTTTTTGTGTCCGTCTCTCTCTTTTCTACCTGACAACCTCCAGCAAGCCAGAGTAGGAGATCCAATTTAAAAAAAAAAAAAAAAAAAAAGGGAAATCAATGTGTATTTTTTTCTCAGAGCGGTAACAATGTCCAGCACCCACTTTCAGTGGGATGATGTACACGATGATGGATTCAGGTAAACATCAGGTGGAGAGCTATCGTGCGTTCACGGACATCGGAAAAACATTTTTCCCAGTGAAAACGTCACCATTAACGGGAATCAGAGGTGGGAAACTCAGGCTAGATTTTGCTAACAGAGTTTCCCAGTTGGTGACGCGTTGTTGACAACTGACGTTTGATGTAGGCGACTTTGGTTCACTGAAAATATTTCAATGACAATAAACTGTTTATTGTGGACAAAAGCCTCTGCCAAGAAACATACACAGACATAACATGTTTCAAATTATTCATAAATAGGCCTATGTATATATATATATATAAAAAAAAACACCTTATCTGTGTCCTTTCCCGTTCGTTGTCCTGCAGATAACACAAACAAACACCTCTCAATGTGCTGTTTGTATGCTCGCATAAGAAAACAGCAGCAAATCTTTTGTTATTGTGGCCTCCATATTTTCACACACCTGATGCTCTAGGCTACGCCCAACAGTTGGTGGCAGTCATGCAACAAGTTGTTATGCCAAACGCCAATATAACAGAAGACAAAGAACACGCTTCCCGACCAGGTGAACGCTGGCAGTTGGAAAAACAATGTAATCACGGGGGCGGTCCCTGATATTCCCAGGTGGCATGAACGCACCGAGCTAGCAGTTGTCTGTCTATCTATCCGTATGTCTTTCGATTTTTTCCTGTCCACTCTTTCTCTACAGTACCTCTATCCGTGGGCGGCAGTATTTCTTCCCTGTGAAAATACGTGCATGTAGGCATATCAGCATATGGCCTGTGATCATACAGAAACAGAAGCTGGTTGGAAGAACAATGTCTTTGGTTGCGAGAACAATGATTTCAAACACTGCTGACTGCACGGTAATGATCACTGCCACATTCACACTGTTTTGGAAGCCAAGTGTGCTTCTGTTGCACACACAGAAACACAATTTTAGAAAAAGCACACAGTAACAACAAGAAGCACATTTGGTTTGATCAATGTGGTTGTATTTCACTTTTTCATATGAAAAATGTGCATGTGCCCATAAGTTTCTCAACTTAATTAAAATCATATATTGACTTCTGTTTGTTGAAGTTGCACAGCACAACATGCAGCAAAAATAGAAAAAGAGCAGGATATGACATTAATGGATAATTACCACAAAAGAGGAAATCTTGATAAATTTCTTGACCACTGCAGAGGTTGTAATTTTTATCACAAAGACAACTCACCACCACCTTCCATTTAGTACATCGTATTAAAGCAACAAATCAGCCTGTGCAGTCCAACATAGGATGAGGTGTGAAACTGCTATGACACAAACTAATAAGACTAAAATAAACATTTACAAAAGGTGCTAGGCACGTTCAGAAGCAGCATTTAAACAGCGTTGTGTACCTCAACTCAGCCCCAACAGGCTTTTCTTTTTTAACTACTGTAGTTCAGGCAAAACCAATGATGCTTTAAACAAATTGTCTTAAAAGTCTATAAAAGGCAGAAAAGTGTAGTAATACAGCAGAATGGCCTTTTGCTGCGACCGCTAGAGGGATTTGTCCTTTGAACATAAAATTGTGTTGTTTTGATAACAAAATATTACATTGTTAATATGTAATCCAGTCCCTCCACGATTAGCTTTTGTAAAAAATTGCAATAAGTTGCGATGTCTTTTGTATTTTTGTTGCAATGAAGTTGCGAGAGACAGTGAAAATTGCAAAAAAAAATTGCGATTATTTTTGGTATAATTATAAAAAATAAAAGGAAACTTGTTTTGTGGAGAACAAAACTAATCTGGGCTGAGATTTCCTAGTAACCTTACCAAAAAGGCACAGGATGCTGCAAATGTTTGTATAATATGAAAATGGCTGGTAGATTTAAGCCAAAAAATAATAATTTATTGAATGAATCTAATTTGAACATGGTTTGTTGATCTTTACATTGTTAGTTAATTTCCTAACCTGGCCTGGGACACACATACGGTTTGATAAAGTACTTATTGGACTTTAAATTATCATTGAACTTACAACAACGAGCGTAGCTGTCCTCAATTTAGGTCATCGTGTACGTCTCATCTCCGTTTTTCCTGCATCCACGGTGTGTTTGTGTGTGTGTGTGCGCGCGTCAGTCGCGGGGGGAACTGAGCTACAGCCCCGCCCGCTGCAGACAGCCGACAGGATTGAAACAGCAGCAACTTTCAGCGACTTGTGAAAAAACGTACATTGATGTTAAAATGTATACAGGTTGGCAGGACGGTCTGAAATGTTTCGCACGGTCTTTCGCTGTACATTTTGTTTGTCAGGCCAAGTGAGATGTTCGAGTCACACACGTCTCATCTTCATATCAGAAACAAGGAAATGAATTTGGCAACGTACGTGTGTTACGTCAACCCGTTCTCACTCCCGCTTGGTCAGTGGCTCTCAGAGTCACATACTGATACAAAGTCTGGCACGTGGGACTGCTGGGATTGGTTGAAGTTGCGAGAAACTCCAGTTATTGGTCAAATTTGCGGTAAAGTTGCGGTGATTGGTCAAAATTGCGAGTCGTACCAAATTCATGGTGATTGGTTGAATTTGCGTAAATTGTTGTGATCGCGACATCGTGAAATCCTGGAGGGACTGATAATCACTGGAAAATTGTTGAATGCTTTGTATCTCTGTCTTTTTATTGCTGTGGCTAAGTTTTTGAGTTGGGTTGTCTTTGAAGTAACCTTTAGGGCTTTAAACCTATTTACCAACCCATACAGTGTGCAGAATGTGCTAAGCAGCAAACAGGTCACTCTCATTCTAGGCTACCTAGATAACATAACCCTGACATGCTTCCCAAGTTTAAAATAACACCGGGCTAGGTCTCAAACGACACACTGTTCCTCATTTAGTGCTCCAGTTTCTTCATCTTGGCAATGTATGTGTGTGTGTGGGGGTGGTGATAGGTGTGTGTGTGTGTGTGTGTGTGTGTGTGTGTGTGTGTGTGTGTGTGTGTGTGTGTGTGTGTGTGTGTGTGTGTGTGTGTGTGTGTGAGCATCATAATCAAGACCCCACCACTCACACATACACATAAATTATGACCCAGTAATAACTTCCTGAAACCATTCTGAAAATACTATATAACCCAACTTTTTTAAAAGCACATTTGCTTATATGAGCTACAGTAGAAAGTGACATGACAAACAGCACAGAGCAAAAGGTGATTGGGAGCTGAACTGAAAATCATTAAGTGGCACCTCAGTTCAGTTCTTCACAGAGCTCACCATATTCTTGTCGGCATCTCTGAATCAGGTATGTGTGCACTACAGCAGTCCTGTGTCATATTATTTAAGATTCTGCAAGTATTAAGTGTTATCCTTTACAGAAATAATGTGGAGCAGACATTCATTAGTTCAAAGGAGTTTGGTCTGTGTTCAAATAGGATACCATTTGTCATAAATTCATCTTATTGTTGTAGACTATGTTTATTGGTATCGATAGATCAAATCAAAATGGAATAACATGAATAAATAAAAACTAAATACAATGTATCTGAAAGTGAAGTCTGACTCACTGCCAGAGCTGTGAGCGGTTTCTTCTCAAACGAATGCATTACCAAAGCAGCTTGGCCAATCAAAAACCAAATACACTAAATTATTACCACTTCACAGCAGTTTGAAACCCATACACAAATAGCACAGCTACTGCCATCACACCAACAGACAATAAACACTGTGGTGGCCCTTTTGAGATGAAAAAGTTAAGCATAATATCAAAGTTGCTCCTTAACTGTATGATAGAACAAAGCAAGCTAGTCATTTTATCATATCATTCATCATTACACCAATGGGTGTCACAAGTCAAACCCAAAGTAATGTCAAATTACTTTTCCTGGTCTAGCAAGGGAGAAAGAACCTCCATTAGCACTTACTGTAAATTAATGTAAAACTGCCATCAAAGCAAATCAGCACTTTCAATTTAAGCTTTTACCACTTAAAACATTTGAATTCCCTCACAGTTATCAGTGTTGGACCAAACTGCCTTCTTATAACAGTAATAGTTTAAAATAGTCTAAAAGTGGCCTCTCAGTTGATATCTTATTAATAACCACGTCTTTAAATAATTTCAGTCATCACTCCACAGGGCAGGTAATGGACTATTCCAAGTGTCCTCAATAATGCTGATGCTGTTGATGCTGTCTTTGCTCTAACACATCACCATCCTTTATTAGAGGACAGAAGATTTACACTAGGAGGCACCGAGGGATTATGCACGGGGAGGCAAAAGGTTTTAAGGGACGCCTAAGCGTACCGGCTTACTTGATATCAGCGATACCGTACAATGGTAATGACATCTTGCCTGTACAGATACTGGTGCTTTGGGTTGGTGCAGTGAGACGTGTAATGATGCCCAGGAGTGCCTGCAGAAAGTGAAAACCTGAACAGAATAAGCTTTAATAGCCCGTATTCCTCTGATCCCTATAGTGAATTTTCATGGAAGCTGCTGGTCTGAACAGTCCGTACGAGTTGTACGTGTAAATCATGCAACAGTATGCAGGCTGTCCACATTCTGTGCGAGCAAGGCGTTAGTGGACAAATATGGTCATAATCTCCAAGCATATAAGCCCATCCCCCACCTCCCTCACTCTTTTTCTGAGAATAGTGAACATTAGAGACTACATGGACCTAGAAATATCATAGCACTCATAAAATATACATGGTAGATACACAGGGAAAAAATACACACACACACATGCCCTGTCCCTTGGTGCGAGAAGTATCTGCTAACGCATTCAAAGAAAACCCCAAGCTGGATGTGGATACACAAAATCACCAAGGGAGGATTGTTTGAAGACTGCTTCATTCTTTCTTTGATCATATTTCCCTTTTCTTTCTCTGCCTCAACCTCTTACTGTCACATATTATATATTTGTGGGCTAAACTGCTGTTGTATAGCAGTTACTTCTGGATTAGGCTTTTGCAAGCATACTGATCTGATTACAGCACTAGATACAGTAGGTCATCTTATGCAACATGTATGGCTCGCTGCATATGGGGGACCTTTCTCTCTCTCATGTCTGCCACTGTTTCTTCTCCTGTGTTCTCCCTCTCTCTTGGTTTGTTGGTCATACCCTTAGTGAAATATATGGCCAAACTGTATTACATTATTTTAAAGGTCCAGAGCAATAAGAACCAGATTGTCCAATTGTAAAGTGTTGTTCAGCAAAGGAAATTTTAATATGTCATTTTAAAGATATTACAAATTACCTGATTGGCTGTGTCTGCTCTAGCCCTTTCCCCTGTGCGCTAAAATTGTTCATATGGTGGAGAGAGCAGAGCTGTAATGTGAATGTCAGCGTAGATTAGCATGGATAAAATGATTTTAATGCAACCTCCTACTCCTCTCTCAGACAAATGGAGTTCAGCGTAAATTCTTGCAGAAAGACTTCTAAACTTAATCACTTTTCTCTCGCTTCTAAAACTGAACAGGTGTTAGAGGCGTTCACTTTTATCTAACCAATCAGAAGCAGCCTTGAATTCACGAGCCAATCACAGCATGACATCCCTGTTTTAAACCTGTCTCTCTCTGCTGTTCAGTTGTCATTTCAGGCTAAGAGCACAACCCTCCTCTTCCCTTTGCTCCTCCGGTCTTCAGCTTGCACAGCTCCTGGTTCCTCCTCCGACAAGACTACCATCGGCTCCTCGGTTCGGTATTCGGGTTCCTCACACCACCATCAGTGTCTAGACTCCATCGGCGGATCAGCTTCTGGCTTTCTAACCACCTAAATATACAGTGTCTCACAAAAGTGGAGTACACCCCTCACATTTTAGTTATTTCATTATAACTTTTAATGGGACAACACTGAAGAAATTACACTTTGCTACAATGTAAAGTATTAAGTGTACAGCTTGTATAACAGTGTAAATGTACTGTCCCCTCAAAATAACTCAACACACAGCCATTAATGTCTAAACCGCTGGCAACACAAGTGAGTACACCCCTATGTTAAATTCCCATATACTCCCAAGATAAAGTTCCCTTGGCCTTTGGAATTAAAATAGCCCCACATCATCACATCCCCTTCACCATACCTACAGATTGGCATGGTTTTATTTCAGTTAGCCTAATAGCTGGTTTGATTTGCATTGAGAGATGATTTTATGGAAAGTACCCCATGTCAATCTCTAGGTATGGTGAAGGGTATGTGATGATGTGGGGCTATTTTAATTCCAAAGGCCAAGGGAACTTTATCAGGATGCATAGTATCCTGGATCCATGAAATAACTGGCCTTTCAAAATAAAAATCTGCCTGCCTCTATGGGAATTTGACATAGTCATACTCACTTTTGTTGCCAGCGGTTTAGACATTAATGTGTTGAGTTATTTTAAGGGGACAGCACATTTACACTGTTATACAAGCTGTACACTTAATACTTTACATTGTAGCAAAGTGTAATTTCTTCAGTGTTGTCCCATTAAAAGATATAATGAAATATTTAATGAAATATTTAATGTGAGGGGTGTACTCACTTTTGTGAGATACTGTATATATCATTTCATAATGATGGAGTCTAATCTCCGAAGACTGTACATGTCATATCATGCATTCGTACAATACATCTTTGCATATCTGCAACGAAGTCTCTCCTGATTGAAATACACATTGCTCTTTTTCCAAACGTATACCTATACTGTATCTCCATTTGTACCTCATGAACAAGGGCCGTGCTTGGTGCTTGCACTGTGAGTTTCCCTCAGCACAAAACACAGCTACGGCAGTTCATTCACTGACAACAGTATTTTTTACACGATTGCTCACACACTTTTACTGTAACATTAATTAAAAAAACTTTCCAATGTGCCTCTGGTTACCCAGCTTCTCTGGCACAAAGTTCAGTTGCTCACAGATTTTAATACAGTTCAATAAACAATATCTCACAGCCCAGTGTCCATCTGTCTATAGCGTGTGGCAGTCATCTGAGGTCCAGCACGCTACTGCATTTAAAGCCTGAACACCCACACAGGTGATTTCAGTTATTGTGGCTGATTAGACCTCTGCTCAGGTTGGAGTGGGCCGGAGCTTAGATGGGAATTTATTAAGTCACAAATCTTTTCCCCCAATAAAAATGGCAAAGCTGTCATTTGTCCTGCCCTAACTAAGGTTGAGTACTGTTCATTTTTTTACCTGGAATTCTGTTCCGGTACCCAACGGTACTTTACCTCTGCAATAACAAAAAAATAATTTCAGTTGTAAAAATAATTCCAAACCTTTTTATCCTATTTACTTAGAATATTTTGCTATTTATTTATTTCCCTCTCTCCTCCCAAACCCATCCCTACAAACTATCTAATAATTATTAATTTATTACATTTACACACTTTTAAACACATCTTTTATTCTTGTATCTTATTCTATTTTAGCCTGTTTTTATTTTCTATCTCTTTTTAAACTGCTCTTTAATGTTTTATGTAAAGTGTTTTGAATTCCCTTGTTGCTAAAATGTGCTATAGAAATAAAGTTTGCCTTGCCTTGCCTTACAACCTCAGCCTGCGGTGCCTGCCTGTCACAGAGGCAGTCTAATGTTAACCATACCGCGACAGCTTTCACCTCACTGTTACATACGCTGTCTGCGTGGAGTTTTGAAAAATGTAACCGCACTTGCAACAGCGTTACCGGCATGACCCACTGGTTTGTCTCTCATCTGAATACTGGCCAATCACATCCTACTATGGCCCATCTCCATCCTACCATAGAGACAGAGCGCATTGTGGTAGGAGTTGTACGTGTAAATCATGCAACAGTATGCAGGCTGGCCACATTCTGTGCGAGCAAGGCGTTAGTGGACAACTATGGTCATAATCTCCAAGCATATAAGCCCATCCCCCACCTCCCTCACTCTTTTTCTGAGAACAGTGAACATTAGAGACTACATGGACCTAGAAATACCATAGCACTCATAAAATATACATGGTAGATACACAGGGAGAAAAAAAACACACACACACATGCACTGTCCCTTGCTGCGAGAAGTATCTGCCCATGAAACAAACACATTCAAAGAAAACCCCAAAGCTGGATGTGGATACACAAAATCACCAAGGGAGGATTGTTTGAAGACTGCTTCATTCTTTCTTTGATCATATTTCCCTTTTCTTTCTCTGCCTCAACCTCTGACTGTCACATATTATATATTTTTGGGCTGAACTGCTGTTGTATAGCAGTCACTTCTGGATTAGGCTGTTGCAAGCATACTGATCTGATTACAGCACTAGATACAGTAGGTCATCTTATGCAACATGTATGGCTCGCTGCATATGGGGGACCTTTCTCTCTCTCTCATGTCTCCCACTGTTTCTTCCCCTGTGTTCTCCCTCTCTCTTGGTTTATTGGTTATACCCTTAGTGAAATATATGGCCAAACTGTATTACATTATTTTACAACCTCAGCCTGTGGTGCCTGCCTGTCACAGAGGAAGTCTAATGTTATGTTGAAACCATACCATGACAGCTTTCACGTCGCTGTTATATACGCTGTCCGCGTGGAGTTTTGAAAAATGTAACCGCACTTGCAACCGTGTTACCGACATTGCCGTGACTCACTGTGACTTTACCAAGTCAACGTTGTTTCGCTCAATTACGTCTCTTCATGTAAACACTGGCCATTCACATCCTTAGTTTCTCCTGACCGGCCCACATAGGGGAAAGAGATCACATGATTGGCCCACTGGTTTGTCTCTCATCTGAACACTGGCTAATCACATCCTACTATGGCCCACCTCCATCCTACCACAGAGACAGAGCGCATTGTGGTGGGCTGGTCTGGGTCTCAAAAGTCCAGGGCTGATTTTTTTTAATCCCAGTCCAGCCATGGATAGAGCTAAGCTCAGTACATATGTTTTCAGTGTCCCGAGGATATACTAGAACTTGGAACCATATTGGACTATTTCTCTGCTGCAAAATATAATTGCATTTACAGTAATAGTTGCCCTTAGTTCTTTGATCTGTTACTGGCCCTCTTACACACATAAGACACTGATAATTACTTCAAGGCTGCAGCTTCATTAGACAGACCTGACAAGTGGATTAACACTTTAAAGAGTGTAAAGAAAGAATGAGGAGGATGTTGGGAGTCAGACAAATGTGAGGTAATGTTAAAAGTTGAGTTTGAGCATTAGAAACAGAATTAGGTCGGGACAAGACATGACATAACATGACATATATATATATATTAGGGCTGTCAAACGATTAATTTTTTAAGTTCTATAGTTAATCGCGATTAATCGCATATTTTATCACATGATTAAAATTCTATTATTTTGCATCTCAGAGTAGAAAGTACATATTAACAATCGAAAGCAATTCTTACCAGTGTATCTTGATTGGGAATCAAATAAATGCAAAGAAAGTTACTTTATGAACTTGATTTTAAGATTTGTAATTATTTATTTACTGTAAACAAAAGAAAAATGTGTGAATCTGTCATTATTGCACAATTCCTCCAAGTACCTAACTAAAAAACTAAAAATCCCTATCCTTACTAGAGTCAATATAGTGTTTAGTAACTCCTAAATAATGTTGATTACTCACTGACATCCAGTGATCACCGGTTAATGAGCAGCTCATTTCTGCAAGTCCGTGTTAACACAGCCCATCTCCACTCTTACCCGGCGACAGAGAAACAGGCTGGATAGTCCGGTACACTGTTGTTTCCACAACAACAAAAACACAGCAGTCTCTGAACTCGTGTTGGGAGTTTCATTGAAGTTGGATGTAGTCCAATTTTTGTCTAATGAGCGGACACTTGCAAGCAGGATTGATGGAACAGGTGGCCGGCTAGCGTTAGCTTTCCACCTAGCTAGGTTATACTCCAGCCCCTGTTCGCTTTTCCCCGCTGAGGATGTCCCCCCAGTGATCGCCCGCTCCGGCCGCTGCCCGCTCCGGCCATTGCCCGCTACGGCCGCTGCAGCTGCTCGCTCCGGCTGCCGCAGCTGCCCGCTGGTCAAACTAACCTGTACGGCGGGCCACAGCAACCTCTTATATCCGAACAGTCATCTCTCCCCCGCCCCAGGGCCGGTGGTCTAGCATCATGTTAACTGTACTACTATGCTTAGCTCCGTAGGTGGTAGCTCAAGCTTGACGTGCTTCGGTGATATTTTAATTCAGCTTTACACAACGTGCATATGGCTTTCGACTTGTCTACAAGCCGTCCGGGAGTTTTGGAAAATAAAAAGCACCATTCAGGATATCATTGCTGCTGTCTTTCTCCATCATGCCTGCAGCCTGCAGCAGCAGGATGTGTTACGAGGAAGTGGCAGCTTGATGATAAGTAACGGTGCTGCAAAGGGTCAAAATAGTAGCCTGTTAGGCACGACGCAAAGCCGAGTGAAGTGTAAAATAAATTAATAAATGCCGGCATGCGATTAATGAGATTAAAAAAAAAATGAATTGCTGACAGCCCTAATATATATATATATACATAATTCTTTCATATGCAACATTTTGAATGCATATCTGCATGTGTGTTGGCCTCTGTGTCACTGGACATACAGTATCTGTGTACTGTATGTGTGTAACTGTGAGTAATGTCGGTTCTGTGCTTCTGAATAAAGAACACATTGCAGTAGGGGGATGAAGTACCACAGAAACATTTACAAATATAGAGACAGAGCGACAAATGGATCGGGAAGAACTTAGACAGAGACAAGAGACAATATACAAACAGATTGTATCTTTTTTTAGCCTTCTCTCTGCATGGCAGTAATAGTCAAAGCATAAGCTCAGTAATGGTGCAAACACTGTGTCAAAGGAGGAAAGGGTCAGTGATGTAACCTAATGTGAGCAGGATTAGTAAATGCTAGACACAGCATACTGGCACACTGACTGCCACGGTAACACCATAAAATGTAGTAGGATAGGCAGGAACACAGTAAGAGATGGAGACATGAGAGTAAGTGAGAGAGAGTGAGACAAGGAGGAATAGAAATAACCTTAGAAGTATTTATTAGTTATATTTGTACGAAATAGAAGACCAGCCAATGTCTTTCACAAACAGATGTAGGAGAGTGGAAATATATGCAAGAGAGAGGGCGTAATGGAAAGAAAGTGGGCCAGTGCACATGTGAAAGACAGAGACTACAGAGGTGTGAGTGCAGATATATAGATTTGTCTATGTGCATACGTACAGTAATAGTGCCTTCCCTTCCTGTTCTTTATCTTGTTCTCCTCCCTTACTGCTGAATTTTAATCAAAGCTGAGACCTGCATCTGTAAACTAAATGATAGTGAATGGAAGAGGAGAGGAACATTTGGGTGAAGAGGAAATGAGTTGGGAAAGTATGTTGCACGCCTGATTAAAATACATAAAGTTCAGGCAGTGGGAAAAAGTCATTATTTAACTGCAGGTCTCCGCTAATGTCTAAAAATATTACCGGGTTACTGCTATTTTTACTCTTTCTCCGTACTAGCTATGACACAGTAGTTATACAAGGGTAGCCAAGGCATGGGCGTACACAGAAAATATTGTGCTTATGATTGATGATGAGTCAGAGCACGATTTAAAATCTAAATATTTGGACTGATAGTGACACTAGAGACAACATCATTCAATTTGTCAAAATCTGTAGGATGATTCCACCTGGCAGCATAAATGTGCACACCAATAGACATGCATGCTCATGTATTGCTCCCAAACAGATAAACACACAGATGGAGCACATAACCTGCTAGGCTGAGGTTGGGGTTATTCACAATATTATTGCAGTATGCAAATAACATGGCAGAAAAAAACTGAAGCAATGGGAGTCACCACTGAGGTAAATAAACTGGCTATCAAAAAGGTAATTGGCAAATGCCATTTTGGTTCCCAGCTATCTGAAATGTGTTTAAAAAATGTACTGGTGCCAATCAAATCTAGCGGCAGTAACCCTTACCCTTTTTTTTTTTTTTAAGACAAAAAGTGCCCACAAAGGACAATTTACAGCCACTTTGACATCTGAGATAATGGGAAAAGCAAAGCAATGAAAGTCTTGGTGGATATCAGTCAAAATAAGCTCAGAACTCATCAGTAAAAAATGTCACACTTTTGATGAGACTCAAACTGTGAGGTAATTTAATGCTTCATTCCTTCAGCCCTCCACTGGCAACACCCACATACACACAGCTTAGGTGTCACACTCACACACACACACACACACACACACACACACACACACACACACACACACACACACACACACACACACACAGACACAAACATACTCTCAGTATACTAGTCTCAGTTCTCGGCTGCCACCCAATCGATAATCCCATTATAGCTGAAAAGGCTCTTTTATTTGTTCTGATTGAGTTTGAGGGGAGGAGGAGGCATGGTTTATAAGTAAAGCAGAATTTGCTAGATTGATGGTTAAATGGGGTAAACCTTGACAGCCATGACAAAGACACACCAGAATGCACACACCAAACTCCTACTTATGAGGATGTACAAATATTAAATCAAGTGAATCTCCATCAACACACAAAAAACATATTTCATAGCCCTCATAGACATGGATATTTGTTATCTGCAAGGGTACTGTGAGGAAGCACAGCCACCTTGTCAAAACTAAATTCAGGGTGTCTTTAAGTAAGGCTCCCAGTGCAACAGTTCCCTCAGGCTGTTGCTGTAACAATCTGGTCTTCATTGGCATTCACACCGCTGGCAATCATAATACTGTGTAACTGCTTCAACAATACAGTACATACAACAATACTGAAAGCTAGCAGCTCCTTAGCAAAACCTCAGCTAAAGTTCAACTAGTTCAAGAAATATTGTGAAAAGTTGCTGTCTATATGGATGAACTTCCTCAAATTGCTTACAGCATCAATGCATGGTGTGCTACATGTTTGACAAAGGGTTACAGCGTAGAATTAAAATAATATTCCTTTCCTTCATGTTGAATCAGGTGTAAGGAGTACTGTAACAGAAAACACAAGTGGACACTCAAACTGTATCTCAAATTTGCTCAAATAGCTTGAGGAAGGTCTTGAGTATTCCAGGGACGGATGAACTTTCCAGAATGTCACACCATGTTATGTGCAAAGATATAGATAAGCTTTTTATTATTACATGGATTTCAAACTGGACTCATTATTCATGGCTAAAGCTGGAAGGCACCATCACCTGACATATTAATACAAAATCGTTACATGTTCCACGTCAATATATCTCCTCAAAGGACTGTTCGTTATTTATTTCAGAGGCCACCGGAGGAGTTTTGGGACCTTTAGTCAAAATAGACCTGACCCTTCACCTGCAATTTGTTTTGGATGATCCTCCAAAATGATACAGAAAAAAGGAATGACTCTCAAAACAATGTATTGATGTCTTTTGTACTGGTTTGACATACAGATAGCCATTTTTTTTTTTTGTTATAGCCATGAGATATGTGAGTAAACCTCTGCATTCTCATCTTACGCATCACACTCCTCTGTTGTGGTGTGGTGGCCATTTCAGTAGATTTACTCACTAACATTGTTATGGAAACACAATAAGCATGGAAACTAAATGCACACTTCCTGCATTACTGCATTACTTCAAATACTAAGTTACTCCTCTAGTAAACTAGTATTCACCTGAAATAAAATAATAAAACATTGAGACCATTCAGCAAAGCACACTGGGTAATTCAACACTGGTTGCTATGGACTCGTCACTAGGCTTCCTCAGTCATTGTATATTTTAGTATATAGGTAAAGCTGCCAAAGCTGAACATTATCCAAAACTCCATTTCTCAGATGAGCGTCAATTTGGGAGCTTGCATGCTACCACTCCTTTCTTCTCAAATGCCTTGAAAAGGCTGTCGTTTATATATATATATATATATATATATATATATATATATATATATATATATATAGATATGTATATATATATATATATATATATAATATCATGCCCTCCTGGCTTGGTGCAGTCCGCAACCTTTGACTTTTCAAAATAAAAGCTTGCATCTGGTCCATTATGTTTTTGTACGGTGTTTTGGATGAACTAAACAGTACGACAATCATGCTAATGAATAAAATATTTTTTTCATCAGATGTTTTAGTTACAACACAATAAAGCTAGCAAATGTGTGTTTATATGTGTGAGCGGGATTTATTCAGTTTGGGAAATCCCACGGTCTCTACAGCTACAGTTCAAATTGTCTGGCTGACTAAACAGGGAGGGACCCATCTGCTAGCGATAGAGGCCGAGACTGAGAGAGCTACATGGAGCTACATGGATAAATATGCACCAAACAAGCCACTTTGAAATGTTGCTGTTCTCACGAATACAAAAGTTGGGTGACCCTCTCCCCTAGACCGAGAATAAAACGACATGACCCTCCCCTATTTTCTTCCGGTGGTCCATTCCATAAATACCGTATGGTCCCTAACCATGTCTCCCCACGCCCCTCCCCTTTTCATCTGTGCCTGAATCATGTTTTGTTTTGTTTTGTTTGTTTGCCTCTATTATCTATACCCTGTAAAGCGACTTTGAGTTCGTGAAAAGCGCTATATAAATTCAATTTATTATTTCCATCTATACAGACTGAAATTTTGCCACCATAATAGCACCTTCAATAATTGAGAAGCCTGCCATATTCAAACCTCTTTCCCTGTCTTCTTAATTGTTTGCCCCTGTGGAAATTGGGCACATCTCTCCAAGAAACAATAGTGCGTAAAACATCTGACACATGCTGGATAAAAGGCTGCAGTATTCCAGGAGCACAGCCAACATGTGACTGGAAGGAGCCATATGCAAACACCTGAAGTGTTAACAGAATTTTAACAACGCTGTTAATGACTTTGAGATCTTAGAGTGACAGGTTTAATGTCTTCCTCAATCCCATCAAGCAAGTCAATCTGAACTCTGTTAACTGAAACAATGTTAATGTCTAAATATTCTCTCCCTGGCATGCCTGGAATGATTTTAAGTGCATTTGGCTCACACCAATCATCGCCTGCATCACCTAGAACAGTGGTTCTCAACCTGGGGGTCGGGACCCCAAGGGGGTCGCAAATAGGGATGCAACGATTATAGATTTTGTTGGTACGATTATAGTCTTAAAAATAATCACGATTATTATGCGTTAATTAATTTCACTGCTAATGTATGAAATGACATGAACACTCTAGATTTCACTGTGTTATTTATTGCTGCCTTTTAAAACAGAGATAACACGGTAACAGTTTTGAATGTTTTGAAAAATGATTATATGATCAATCATCAACCTTTTTATTTAAATTCATCTGAAAAGATTAGAGACTAGAGGTGAATCAGTCACACCACAAATTAAGGCCAAGTTGGCAACAACAGTGTTGTCCTTAAGAAGAAGTTGGCCCTTTTTGGGCTTGCAACAGCTGGTGTGTCTAAAAGTTGGAGGAGCTGCTAGACAAGATGCACCTGTCACAGGAGTAGGAATAAATGCGATGGAGAGATCTCTTTGCAGCCTTATGTCCCACAGGGGATGAAGAGGAGTAAGTAAGTAACGTTAAGTGGTAACGTCAGTGACATGATTGAGCTGTTGCGGAGTTTTGACTCGTACGAACGTAACGCTATCGTCAGCTCGCTCACTGTAAATGCAAACGTCGGCTTCTGTCTCTTTATTCGTTAGCTGTTAACTGTAACGTTACCGTTAACATTAAACAGGCTAACGTTAGCTAATTGGTAACGTTAACAAGCTAACCAACACTTAACAACAACGTTAACAAACAATAAAGGGTTGGTTTCCCTGTTGCAGCTGCAGCTGTTGTGAGGTCAGGGGCTGGCTCTGCTCTGTTTTCCTGGTGTATGCTAACTTGATGGAAAATTGCAGCAGTAAGTTATCCCACCACGGAGAGCCACTGTCACTCTGACAGTCAATACTCTCTTAATACTTTGGTGACCGGACCGGCGTCCGGCGAACGTTTATGTTGTCGAGGAGGTTTAATAAGAACTGCACACACTGCCACACATAACTTGCATTCAGTTAACACTTGGTGTATGATTAATTAACCGTGGCGTTTTAAAGCACGGTTAACAGTGAAATCGGTTAATCGCTGCAACCCTAGTCGCAAGATCATTTTTGGGGATGTGAAAGTTATCACGATGATTCCTCCTGCTTCGTTCGACGACTGTGCAGTTGATGGTTGTGGACAAAAAAATTAAATAACATGACTAGACTAGACTGAGGTTCGTTTTTTACATTACTGTGTGAGTTTGGTGCATTTCCTGTGTTATATTCAGAGCTTCATTCACAGAAAGGGGTCTGAAGGCAGGTCAGGGAGAGAGAAAAAATTCACAAACGCATCAAAATTCCATAGAGCCATAATGGTCCCCTTGATCACTCCAAGCACAAGTCAGGATTTGAAGTATCAATACAATAATATAATTATATAACATAATAACTCAGATACTTATAAAACTATTTGAAATATAAATGATTGTGTATTGTATTATTGATTTGATCTTTTTTTCTTTGGTGTGGATTAAACAGTTTAAGGGACAGTGCATCCATGTGAAGATAAAAAAAAAAGTATGCTATTGTGAGAGACACTGAGTTGGTTTTTTGACAATAATAATAATAATAATAATAATGACTAATGATCACCACAAAATGAACAAGAAAGTGGCAGTTGAGTTTACTCTGTTCTATCTACTGAGAGGAGCATTTTCCTCAAAGCTAGCACAGTAGGCGGGAGAAGAACGGAGACAAAATAATTACAACAATTACTTCTTTTACTTTATCTCCGCCTGACACACACAGCAGACTCACATTTGCACACACATACGGAATATAATAGCTGTGGTAAGTGAAGTTCTGTCAGCACTAATGACAGTGTTTCCAGTAAAATAAGTGCAATAAAAGCAGGGGAGATGGCATAATATAAACCTGTGAAGACACTAACTAATGCTTTCACTGCAGCGCTTAACTGTATTTCAAAAACTTTACACACACTCACACTTCACATATACTTGTGTAACGTACATGACAAACACACATGCAAATGTACACACGGTATCATCCCTGGTATGTGCTTTGTATGTGTGTGTGTGACACTCCAGGTAGACAAAGGTCAGATATCCTGGGTATATCCTTGGGAAATGACACAGAGTCACACACACATGATGAATGACTTAGAGCAGAGATCTTCAGCAGGGGGTCCGGGACCCCTAGGGGGGGTCCTCAGAGTTACTGCAGGGTGACCACCAAATAATGGTCAATTTCTTGAAAGTTTCTTCAAAAACTGAAAATGTCTTAACATGAATCCAACATATTATTTGCAAATATAAATCCACCTATTTGTGAAAAAGCCCCACTGATGATAGGCTTACTGGCCTATAGGTAAGGTAGTCACTGAAGTAGCCATCCAGATACAGTTAATCCTAAGGATTCACTGTGCCACATGTATGTTTAACATTAAAACATGATTTATACATTCATGCCAACAATTATTATTTTAATAGCTTAGTATTCTATGCACAAAAAAGGTATGTAGTATTTTATGCACTAAAAAGGTATGTATAAAGGCTTTAGGCCACCCTACACATTTTTGTAGGCCCAGTTTAATACGCAATTTCATTTTATACAAAATATGTAGTAGGGGATCCCTGCTTCGTCTCTCTTTCAGTTAAGGGGTCCTTGGCCTAAAAAAAAACAAACGTTGAAGACCCCTGACTTAGAGACAGTCATGCAAAGGAGTCCATGTTCGAGAATAAGAAACTCTGAGAAACCTCATGTTAATGCACAACAGGAAAGACATTACTTTTTATATTTAAAAAAAATAATCTCCAACCTGTTTCCTGTCTTTGTTGCAACTTCTCACTCTTCAGCTGTCTTCGTCGAGACACAAGATTGCTCCTTTCTCTCGTCTGACCACTCTGCTGTGTGTCCTTTGTGAAAACTGGAAATTCTGTTGAGAAGTGAAGAAATAAATGTTCGTTAAGTCCAAAGTTGTCTTTGTCTGTTTATTTAGCAACAAGAAATAAAAGCAGAATTCATAGAGTTAATAGTTTCAGCTGAAAGGACAGAGGCAGGGCTCAATGCTAAATGTTTTCCCCAAGTAGAAAAATGTAGGAGCGCATAAAGAATTTTAGGGGCGCAATGAAAATGTATCAAATAATGTGTTTTTCTTTCATGAAAGGAATACCAGTCAGTTAGCCAAACTTCAAGTATGCATTAGAGATATCAAATCATGGATGACTTACAATTTCCTGATGTTAAACTCAAACAAAACTGAAGTTATTGTGCTGGGCCCTAAACACCTCCGAACATCATTATCCCAAGATATAATTACTCTAGATGGCATTGCTATGGCCTCCAGCACTACTGTCAGAAATCTAGGAGTTATTTTTGATCAGGATATATCCTTTAACGCCCACTTAAAACAAACCTCTAGAACAGCCTTTTTTTCACCTTTGTAACATTGCCAAAATTAGGAACATCTTGTCTCAAAACGATGCTGAAAAACTAGTCCATGCATTTGTTACTTCCAGGCTGGACTATTGTAATTCCCTATTATCAGGATGCTCAAATAAAACTCTCCAGCTGATCCAGAATGCTGCAGCGCGTGTTCTGACAAGAACTAAGAAAAGAGATCATATTTCTCCTATATTAGCTTCTCTGCATTGGCTTCCTGTTAAATCCAGGATTTCATTTAAAATCCTTCTCCTGACCTACAAAGCTCTAACTGGTCAAGCACAATCATATCTAGAAGAGCTCATAGTACCTTATTGTCCCACTGGAGCACTGCTCCCAGAATGCAGAGTTACTTGTGGTTCCTAGAGTCTCTAAAAGTAGAATGGGAGCCAGAGCATTTAGCTATCAGGCTCCTCTCCTGTGGAACCAGCTCCCAGTCTGGGTTCGGGAGGCAGACACCGTCACCACCTTTAAGAGTAAACTTAAAACTCTCCTCTTCGATAAAGCTTATAGTTAGGGAGTGAGGAGTTGCAGCGTTCGCCTAGACCGGCGGGGGAACGTATGTAGCCACAGTAATGACGCACCGCCTCCCTACCTCGGCTTCTCTTCATAGAAAGCTTATTATATTTAGGGTATCGGGAGTTGCAGCGTTCGCCTAGACCGGCGGGGGTGGGTGTGTAGCCACAGTCATGGTGCACCCCCACCCTATTTCTGCTTCTCCCCATAGAAAGCTTACATATACTTAGGGAGTAATGAGTATGCATGAGGAGTTGCAGCGTTAGCCTAGATCGGCGGTGGAAGGTGTGTAGCCACAATCACGGAACACAGCCTCCCTATCTCCCCTTCTCTGCAGCTCTTAGTTATGCGGTTATAGTTCTAGACTACCGGGGTACCTCCTTGGACACACTGAGCTTCTCTCTCCTCTGTCTTTCCATCTGTGTGTATTCGTGTCACAGAAATGCTTGTTACTAACATAGCTCTGGGGAGCTTATTCCCCGGAGTCCTTATGTTCTTTTTCCGCCCAGCATCATCATCTTGGATCATGATGGCACCTACATCATGATGGCAGCTGTCACCGTGGTCCTGCCCTACGCCCTGCTGTGCCCTATTACACCCTGCTACGCACTGCAATGCCCAGCTTCGACTTGCTATGTCTGGCCAATGCCCTGCCACGCCCTGCCACGCCCTGTTACGCCCTGCTGTGCTCTACGACACCATGAACTATTATAACTATTACAATATCTTTATTGTGACTATTATCATACCCCCAACCGGCACCGTCAGACACCGCCTACCAAGAGCCTGGGTCTGTCCGAGGTTTCTTCCTAAAAGGGAGTTTTTCCTTGCCACTGTCGCACTTATGCATTCATGCATGCTCTTGGGGGAATCACTGGAATTGTTGGGTCCTTGTAAATTATAGAGTGTGGTCTAGACCTACTATATCTGTAAAGTGTCCTGAGATAATTCCTGTTATGATTTGACACTATAAATAAAATTGAATTGAATTGAATTGAATACGAGGAGACATTTACAAGCAAAGGGATTTCATTTATTTGAATAGAACAAGTAGCCTACACTAGGTTTTTGATTATTCTGCTTCAAACTGTATTTCTTTAATATTTATGTCAAAATGTATACTTTAAACTGTACATAGTTCAAGGTTCATTTATTATAATTGTACATCAAATGTCCCACTAAATCCAGACAGACTTTTGGAGAATTCACTCCAGTCAGCTAATAGAGTGACTTACATAAGGTAACTGCTACTGGTGCAAAGTGATACATTTTTTACAACACATGTTATAAACACAAAACGTTATGAAGTGTAATGTTTTCTATTTTAAAATACATGTTTTGTCGATCAGTACACTGAATATACAGTAGTGGTGTAACAGACCACTCCCACGGTTCGGCATGCATGTATACAGTTTTACTGTCGCTGTGAAACCGCCTACACATGATCAGAATTAAAACTGCGAGGTAGGGCGCAGAGCACAGAGACAAACTGTGGCGCAGGTATACGTCGTTGCTTCTGGTTTTAGTTGCAGCTTGAAAAAATAGGCAGCTACGAGGTCAGAGTTGAAATAATATGAGCTTTAAACGCAGCGCTCGGCAGCAATTCCGAGCGGTGTGCGATGCCAAGGGCGCGCTACGTTCCAACCTTAGTAAGTAGTTATAAAATAGAGAATAATGTTTGATACTGTATAAATGGCTATCACGCTAATAATAACATTATTGTTTCTTACATGTCTATGGTATATTTAGTGTTCTTCTAAGATATTAATAGAGCCACAGTGAAAAGTAAATACAGTAATGCATCATGAATAGACTTGAGTTGAGACAGAGAGAAAAAGGTGAGGAAAGGAAGAACGGAGAGAGAATGAGAGAGGAATTTCAGAAGCATACTGATTTTTCTCTGCATCGAGACGGTCAAGAAATGCGCAATGGACCCATTACAAGCATGAGAGATAATACTGCCGAGACTGCTAATACTGCTGCAGAGGAAGAATCTATCTATCTATCGATCAATCTATCTATCTATCTATCTATCTATCTATCTATCTATCTATCTATCTATCTATCTATCTATCTATCTATCTATCTATCTATCTATCTATCTTCCATATGGCTTTGACTCATCTATTTGTTGCTCTCTCCATCCCTCATTCTTTCACAGTCCATCCTTCTCCCTTTTTCTCCTGCTCACATTCTCTCACATCTTTTCAGCTGCATGTGGTTCACTTAAATTAACATTACCAGGGCAGACAAGCAGGATAACAATAATGGTGACAACAATGGCTAATGATGCATCAGAAGAGTACAAGGTGACAGATGGCTGGGTCTGTAAGTGAGACTATATATAATGAGATGCTACCTATCTTTCTGTTTTAGTCGCGGAGCAGGACACCTGTCACATCACACCTCAATCAGTCAGTACACAACACACTGTGCCTATCTATGAATAATTTGTGCAAATAACTGTCAGAGAAACTGACATACACAACTTGCTTCTCGCTCTCTCACTCGCTCTCTCTCTCTCTACTGGTCTCTCCTTTTCCTTTCTGCCTCTCTTTAACCGTCTCTCTCTCTCCTTCCAGCACATTCACCCTCTCCCTGACACACACACACATAAGCACAGACAAACCCACACAGACAGCCTAAATCAGTTATGAGAGCTTGGCCGGCTGTCCCAAAATGAGCTGAGCGTGACATCTCATTTTCAGCAGTAATACTGGGCTGATCCTGCTCCTCCCTTACAAGTTAAATAGAGAAATAGCGCGGCATGTGCATGTGAAAAAATTTCAAAATTTACTTGCAAATGACACGAGCGCTCATGCACACACAGAGCACACACAGAGCATGTTTAGCTGCAGACACTCTAACCAACGCATACACTTATATTGTAGACACGCAGACACACAAGGTTTCACACAGATTAGAAGTGCCCCCCCCCCAGTGTGCTTTCACAACAAAAAACTAAAGAAATTCTAAAGACTAAAAAAAGAATCAGGCCTCATTGAAGATGTACATGTCCCAGTGGTGTGTCCTTGCTCAGAAAAATAAGCTTCACAAGAATAAAAGCACTAATGAAATTGAAGCACACTTGAGGCCCACTTGTTCGTTTGTGGTGTCCACATTATTTGTTTATTCCTTGACTGACTATGAAAACATTATACACATAAAATAAATCTCATCTCATTCCTCAAAAATGCTGTATAACCCTCGTAAATGTTGATTTCATATTCATGCTACTTTTTAAGGATATGTTTTTGTACTAGCAGGCATAACAGGGGTCAAAATGGATTGCCTTGGGAACTTTCATCTTAAAGGACCATATGGCTGTCAGTAGAGCTCTAAATAAACATTGCTCAAATGTACTGCACATTCACGCTTGAACCATTTCCATTTTTTTTAAAACCTCCAAGAGGTTTCCTCTGGGAATACCCTCAGGTCAATCTGTAATATTCTACCCAAGATGTTGAAATCTAATGGCCTGATTTCAATTCGATTTGCTGGGGATATTTACGCTCCCTGGAGGAGGAATTCTAGCATTTTGGGTGAACCCTCTGACCTTTACTGTCATGTGGAGGCAGCAATTTTCCGCTGTGCACAAGAAATCACAAATGTACTGAGCAAATTCATGCACTTCAGAGAATAAAACCTTCAAACTCCCTGTGACTCTGTTTGATATTATGACCACATTACCTTGCTTGTAGTGACACAGTCAGGATGGTTTAATTGTTAACCCTACTGGTGCAGTTCTAAGATCCGAAAACATATTGTTATGTTGTTCAATTTGTTCAACAGTCACACAACAGGCTTTATACAGTATTTGTGGTCTTTTTTCTGACCGTTATGTATTTACTGGCCCTAGTCTTGTAATTCAGCATTGCTCCCTCACCAGGCAATGAAGTAGTGTGTTTTCTATTTCTCAACGGTTTTCTCAATAATGGATGGTCACCATGTCTGATTACTCTCTCATCTTCCAGTTTTTATTCATAATAGACACTACAGATTTGCGAAACCCATCAGTACTGAAACTAGCTCAAACACGTCACCATCACTTATACAACTTTAGTTGGACACTAGTTTGAGAAACATGGGCCCTCAGGGGACTTGGAGCTATTATTATAATTTACATTTACCAAAGTGAAAAAAAATTATTTGTTCTTCTTTCTCCCTCCCATCTACAGATGTTCACTGTCTCTCTACTTCTTCAGTTCAATCTTTCTCTGCCTCTCCCACTCATAATTACATCAAAGAGAAGCAGCTGCTGACACATTGAGAGGGTTGGAAGTGCGCACACACACACACACACACACACACACACACACACACACACACACACACACACACACACACACAGGTACACACAAACAGAAACCTAACTCATACTGTAGCTAGGTTACGCAAATGGGTTATAGAATCCCATGTGTGTGGGTGGCTATGTCTCTGGGTTTGCATACATGTTATTCCATACATTGTAATTGCAGTATTTCATCAGGGTGAACAGTGACAACTAATCATGAAGAAAGGAAAAGAAAGGAGTGGGGAAGAAAGAGGGAGAAACAAGACAGAAAGCAGTGCCAGGAGAAGAATCCAGATGCAAGTAAATGTGAGGAGAACAAGAAAGCAAAGGGAGAGAACAATGGGAGGAGTCATCACAGCAAGATCAAAAGTTGTAAGAAGGATTAGAAAGAGGGAAGGTAGGATTAGAGATAGGGCTTTTGTGCAATGTGCAGTGGAATAGAGTCCATGGGCATGCACATTTACACCTCATTAGTCTGACAGCCTGTTGTATCAAGACCAACTGAAATTAAGCACTTTGTGCGAGTGTGCGGTTATATGTCAAGGATGGGGGGACTTGCAGAATGGACAAAGTGACAGGACTTTGAACTTCATCCCTAACTGCAGCTCAGAGCAGCAATTACAGGTTAAATTAATATCAAAACCAACAATCAAAGCATCATCTTCTAAATATTCAGTCCTGTATTTTGCATGACTGTCACAACAACTGTATTACAGTAAAAGTCCCTTAGAGTGACAGTCTGAATATTTAGCATGTCAAAGCCTAAAATACAACTGTGACATTGTTTTAACCGTCTGTCTACATTACCAGTGTTTGAATGGACTATTGATGTCAAGGGTGTGAGTTGGAGTAATAATCCAACCATCCATCCACTGTCTGTAACCGCTTACCTTATTCAGGATCATGGGGGGGGGGGCTGGAACTGATCCCAGCTGACATTCAGCTTGAGGCGGCGTACACCTTGGACAGGTTGTGTGTGAGATGTGTACATGGGTCATATGGGTGATGGCGTGGGTTTTGGTGGGCCGTTCAGAGTTCATGGCCGATATTTATTGCCAGCAACCTAATGGCTCTGTGCCTCTGACATATTTATCTTTAAAACCCCACATGCAGTACTGCTCACTTCAGCAGTCTCACACAGAGCGACACAAGGAAGTCTCCTGCATACATATGCTTCTTCCTCACAGCATAGAATAGAATGTGAGTATGAGGGAGAAAGAAGGAAGCAATTAGAGGGGAGGAAACAGCACTATGTATGATCAGCTCAGATCTAAAGTGTACATAAGTGTGCTCCAGGCCGGCCTGCTGTTACATGACTAACAATGCTAGCATTATTCCCTGTAGACAGGTGCACAGTGGTCATTAGGCTTTATTCTTATAAGCATTACGTGTGTCAGGTGTACAATGTGCATCACTGTTACATGACTTTGATGAAAATAATAAAATGTAAGCAGTAAAAGGCCTTCAAAATATTGAAAGTAGTCTTATGATTCTTAAATGTGCTCTAAGCGATGTCGCGTTTTTTAGGCTACAACATTTTTTGTCACATACAGCAAACTCAATCTCCTCACTATCCGCTTGCTGCCTGTCCACTCAACACACTGTAAAAAAAAACGTGATTTCTGTAGACAGCCCAGGCTCCACAAACGCCAACAAAAACAAATTGAGCCAACCTGCACCACGAAACATAACAAAGAGTCTTCGGCGTTCCAGCCAATAACCGACAAGAAGGATTTGGGGGTGGGGGTTGAGGGGTTAGTGCACGGAAGCACGGAAGGGAGGGGGAGGGGACAGAATGAGGAGGAGGAAGGTGCGAGCTAGCCTCGTTTTGTTTGAAAATACCTTGAACGTCAACAAGAAGTGCCGTCACCCAACATCGATTAGAGCACCTTTAAGTCTTAAGTCATACGATTTCTTTTTTATTTTGATTAGTTTTCATTTGTATTAGTTTATTTGTAAGGGACAAGTACAGAGGAAACCTAACAGTTGCCGAGGCAGTGTCTGATGTACTGTGAGGCAGTGTCTGATGTACTGTACGTATACAGTATATAGCTAAAGCAAATATTAACACCAGTCCTTGATGGGCGTTTGAGCCTCTTGTGTCTGCTATTCTTTGCTACACTTAATTTTTAATTTCAGGCAAATAAATTCCTGAGCATGAGAAAGTCTTGACCTCTCCATCTGTATCTTAGCATGCAAACATTTGACATTTGACACATTGTGTAAAAGATGGGAGACAAGTAAGCTTGTGATCTCACTGTATATGATTTCTTGGTACATTAAAAGAGCAATAAAAGATACCTAATTATGCCTGAAATGCTTCCTAGCACTTCGCTGCATACAGATTTATAATACAATCTGTACTCAACAGGCAAATAATGCAGGAGGAAGTCTCCTTTACACATGAATAAATAACAATATCGGTCAGTTGCATAGTGATCATCTGGACGATTCCCATTTGTAATTTGATTATGCAAACATCTAATTATAAAGCCTTGTGCTGCATGATCTTTGTGAGATCATCAGGTCAAGAACGACAGAATGAATCACGTATTTGAAAAATTCTGTAATATGTTTCTTATTGCATGCAATGAAGCAGACTGTATGGCCACATACAGTTTCTTGTGTGCCCTGTTCGAAATCAACATTTGTAATAATGCTTTCATGATATAAAACATAATGTATGTCTTAGTTCCTTTCATTTACAGTAATTCTTAAAAACAAAGAAAAGGAGCTGATGTGTAACAAGTGATAGGATGGATCAACATGCCAGAAGTGCACTCCATCCGCTCAACATAAAAAGTCAGTCGTTGATGTCTGTGCATCCATGCTCATGTAGCGGTAGTGTACTCCTTGTGCGTTATGTATTGATGAAACTTTATGAAACTTTGGCTCCAATCAGCTGTTTATTTCCTGATGATGAGTAACACAGCATAACAGTTAGCTCTCCACAGTTCCTCCAGTCTCACACGAAATGAATAGTGACGCCACATGCAGACTGTCAAAGTTTTTCTCTACACAATATTAAGATATAACACAAAATGTGCCTGATGATGAGTAACACAGCATAACAGTTAGCTAGGTAGCTCGCCACAGTTTAGCCAGTCTCACACGAAATGCTAAAACAAATAAGAATGTAGTAAATTTAAACTATAATGAAGCTAGCAAAAACGTTACATGTTGACAACAAATGAACAGAAAAACGGCATTTAAAACAATGAAAGAAACAAAATCGATATTGCGACATCACAACTGCATTTGATCAAGTAACTAGCTAAGTGCGGAAGATGAATAAATACAAAACAGTTTTACCCATAAGAAGGCGATTAAAATAAATACATAACGGAGCTAATGTTAAGGCCGCTTACCATAGAAGAAGCCACATGCAGACTGTAAATAATTTTGGTGTGCACCGCTCAAGTCTGCAGGGGCGCAGCAGAGGCCGCCCCTGATACACACAACCAGGTCTCCATGGCAACCACTTTTACCTCTAGCTACAATAAATCTCTACCCTGGAAATCCCATTGACATATATAAAATGGACCAACAGATCCCGTTGGTCTGGACGGAGACCAATGAAGGCCATTAGAAGCACTTTTCCGGTGAGCGCTGAGCGTTACTGCGCAGCCTCCAACTGAGAGAGACGACGTAAATGTGACGTGAGCAACCTGTCTGAAAGTTATAAGTCTTCTGGTAGCTGTGCCAAGAGAAATCTCAATCATTCCCAATCTTGCAGAGACAGAGAGCGTAGGTATATGTAAGGAGATAACATAGACACAGGCTAATTATTGCTAAATAAAATGCTAGTTAACATTAGTAATTAAACTTAAACAGCTAATGTGAGTCGAAACTACCTGTGAGCTTCTCCTGTACTATACGGTAATATCTCTACTGTGCGACAGTAAGTCGCGTGGTTATGACACAATCGTACAAAAACACCTGCTACGGAGCCATAACGTGAGATACAAGGTAATGGAGCCTTTTATACATTGTCGTGTTTCTTTAGAAATAAACTAATGGACAAAAAAAGTCTTTAAACGCTTCAGATGTAAAGTTATTCACTGTCAAAGTGGCGCCAAAATGAATGGCAGTCAATGGAATGCTGACGGGAGGTGATGGCTTGGTAGCATCAAAATGGCGCCATAGGAGCTACGCATTCCGAGGAGAAGCCTACACCCTTGGGAAATTCAGAGTTCTCGCGAGAGCACAATTTGAATTTGCTCCGGGAGTCACTCTGGCATGGAGTAATGATGCTCATTAACTATGTCCTTGTAGCAAGCTGCACCAATCACATCGGTGTATCTGATATAGGCGGGCCAGAGGCGAGCTAAACAGATGACAACAGGTTAATCTACCAGTTAGCTTCGCTTGTAGCTGAGCGTATGGGGCTTGGTCGTAGTGTTATCCAATTGCGTGCAGTGAGATTTTCAAATGCATGCTTGGTGCTGCCCCTCGAATTGGGCCGTTTTCATTACTCGAAGCCAGACCCTTAATCTTTCGGATTTGGGTCTGGATTTCCAGGCTAATAAATCTCCAGAAAATAAACAAATTTTAAACAAGATAAAAAGCTGTATAAAACGAGACAGTTAAAATAAACTGATGACTGACAATAAGTCATATAAAATGAATACTGAAATGAATAAACAGTGACAGTGTGGCAAGTAAAATCATTAACTCCGCTACACTCATAACAGGGCCCTATGAAGCAATACCAAACACTCCTTAAATTTTTTACAGTATTAAACACCCTCTAGGGCAAGAAATTGCAGCATGCCAACAAAGACAAAGGTATAATCTGAGGAGAGCAGGTGTGTGATTCAAGAACTGAGGTGATGTCACAAAGCTGGGGGGGAAGCAGGTGGGCCAGGTGAGGTTGAAAAGGAGCCCTCATCTGGTAAATGTGTCACTGTTGGTAAGATAATGATGCCAAAGGCTAAATCAAGCATGAACCAGACATTTTGGGGAACTTTCTGTGTCGTTCCTGCACGTTTCAGAAACTCACTCCGTATGAGACAATCAGAATTGAAATGAGGCCAATTATACCACTGACAGAGTGAAAGGACTGGAAAGGAAAGAGGAGTGAAATTGAGCTTCAAACAAATACCGTCTACAGTATATCTATTTCCCACCCATCTGTCTTTTGTCCGTGTCTTTCCTTCAAGGCGCATGTGTCCTTACTGCTAGGCAAAATCTGCCACTGAGGCTCCTAACTGCAGAGCTTCAGGCGGGTGAGATGGAGTGAGAGATGGAGTAAGAGAGACATAGAGTGACAGAGAGAGAGAGAGAGAGAGAGAGAGAGAGAGAGAGAGAATATGAGGACAAAAAAAGCATCAGTGACAAAAAAATAAAATGCCAAAAGATGAAAAACTTGACATCAGAAACTGCTGTAGACTTAGTTTTTTTAATGCTTGTCACATGTTTTTTGGACCCCTGTGTGTGTGTGTGTGTGTGTGTGTGTGTGTGTGTGTGTGTGTGTGTGTGTGTGTGTGTGTGTGTGTGTGTGTGTCTGTGTGTTTAATTTATGTGTGTTTTTGCATGAACCTGTTTTCCTCAAGGTAGTCTGCTGAATCATGTGTCTGATTCATGTGGAAACCCTTCAAGTTGTTATGTCAGTGTAATATTGGAAGTACATAAAAAATGAATGTATGTCTATGTAGGCCCTATGTGTTTAAAGTGTAAATATGCATACACTACAACATTGGTTTTGTCTCACTTTGACACTTAAGCATCTTTTTTTTGTGTGTTGATGGTGGCATGTTTACATTTATGCACCATTTTAGAAGGTAAACAGGCTCAGTCTTCCATTTTCATCACAAGCCCTTCTCAGTATATGCCAAGCTGCACAAATGAGTAGTAACCATTCATGTTGTCAGCTATGCCTGTGAACCTAAACCAAAGATTGTCTAGCCTGCCAGTAGCCACAATGCAAGCCTATATTTTAACCAAACCTTTGGCAGAAGTGTTTAGGTTTTGGACTGATTACTGGTGTTGCCACACTCTCTGGTAGAACATTGCGGATTAGAGGGAGAATGGGGACTTTGATAACCCCCCCCCCCCCATCTTTCTCTCTCTCTCTCTTTTGGGTGATGAATGACAAATCTCTGAGGGGTAGGGATGCCATCAGAATATTGTTAAGATGATGTAAGGATACAGTTAGGACAAGGTTTCATTGTTTTGTTATGTCTGATTTAATGTTCACCCCAAAAAGAGAAAACAAGAATTAACAAAGAGCATCACCAGGGTCCCATGTGAAATTGTGACAGGCATCCACTTAAATAGCTACTGTATATATGATTATCAGTGTTGGACAAGTGTGGTACAAAATGTAATCGATACACCACATAATACTCAATAAAAAGGTCATTACATTAATTTACTTATTCTTCAAAAGCAAAAGTAATTAGTTACTCGTTGCATTGCGGTCATATTAGGGCCTTTAGACAACTCCAAATCCTCCACAACTACATACAGTATTTCAATTGCAACAGACTTAAAAACTCTTTCATACATCAATCTATCCTATTGTTAAACCAGCTACATTAAATCCAGTGCAATATTTATTCAGATTTACAAGTCTCTAAGACCTTGTCTGTGTGTATGTTCATGTCATTTTCTGTTGTTATACATGCATGCTTTGTTTCCTTACTTGTGTCTTTATGTAATTTGTGGTAATGTATGTCCTTTGGTGTTATTCATCTTATGTATGTCTACATGTATGTCTATGTCCTCTTTCTCATATGAGCTACCCAGGGATGCAAAAAGAATTTCAGCCCTGGCTGACAAAAGTTGTATCGTATTGTAAGATGTTATGGTTTAACAAGCAGCCATTTGACAGTGTTTATTGACTGCTTGCTTTATGTTACTGCACGCAGGAGAGCCATTCTCACAGTGAAGACCGTACATGATCCCTGAATGTAGGCTTATCAATGGCTAGCGGTGAAAAGTTAGCTAGGAAGATACAAAACATGTAAATTACATTTACTGCACATCTTTCCTCTTTTGGTATAGGCTAATTGCCTCCCCACACCTTCAGCTCATGCGCCAAGATATCACATCAAGTGGTCTGTCCTCTCAACGCAAAGAGAGCAAACCGCTGTCAACCCACCATCGAACTCGCAGTAAGACAGCAAACAAGCACACCCCCTAAAAGGTACTTAGCATTACCGTAGTAACTTTAATGCAATTACTGATATTTAAACCAATAGTGCATAGTTTTTGTCACCCCCATGAGGAATTCTAAGTAATGACAACAAAACTGTCGCGTGTCCACAAGCCTTTCGTGATCGCGCACAGCCACCACCCCTCCTCCACGCATTTGCTAGTAGCTAAGGAGGACACGGAGGATTAAAAAAAAACATGGACTCTTCAGAAGAGGTCATTATCTTCACACTGAAGTTTCTGCGAGTTTCTGCACGCAAAAGTCGCCGGATGACACCAGTTTCTGAACATAGCCATACTGAGAAATACACAGAGAGTTGTGTGGACCTGATAGTCTTGATAAGCTTTGTAGCAACTCATTTGGCAATGGCTTGAATGTAACAGACGTTCATTAATATCAAAAAGTTACGCACTACAGCTTTAAACCATAATGGCACAGCAACTACTTGTCACTGAAAATTGTGATGACTTTATTGTAACGCTTTACTACTGTAAGCATTATGTTACTGCCAGGACATTTCAAGGGGGATACCATTCCTTTGTTAGCAAAATGACCAAAATGCAAGCCCCTTGTTAAAGTTAATACCATGAACGTCATGATTGAGAAAGAGCTCTAATTGCAATCCCTGAAATCAGTTGTAGAGAGGACATATTCATTGATTTTAAACTAATTTCAGTCATACACATCCATTGCTGTGTAAAGTATATTGTAATTGCTATGATAAAATGTGTATGTGTCCTCTGTGTCTACACCATTACAGTACAATACTATGAGCCTAAATCTGTCATGCAGTGAGGGTGTATTTAAAAAGAATGCAGAAAAAAACATAACATCCTGATAATCTCTTAAAAAAGAGGTTAGCGTAGATCAGGGATAAAATCTGTTTGTCGCAGCTGAATCAATCACGCTACAAAGGAAACTGTGGCTTAGTTTGCAAGTGAAATTCCTTAAAATAACTCTGCATTGATTTTGACTGAGACCATGCTACCACAAGTGTGGGCTGTTTGCTGATACATCAGCGGTTGACTCGTCCACTCTATTAAGGTTGAAATATAAAAGAAAAGGTCTTCATACATGTCCACTGACTAGCCTGTTTCCTCAGGCCAAACTTATACAGAAACCTTTCAGAAATGTGCTCAGTGTCCTCACCAACTCATCAACAAATCAAGAACTCTCCGAATTGATAACAATCACTCTTATAGAAGGTTGTGAAATAAAATACAA
>NC_135869.1:21563961-21633961 GCF_031162955.1 Sander vitreus
CTCTCTCTCTCTCTCTCTCTCTCTCACACATATCCAGAGCGAGATTTTTCTTCATCAAACTCAAACGCTGAAGTATTTTGTGTGTGTGAGCATGGGTGCGGGTTAATAGGGGTTGGGGGTTGGCACAAAGCAAAGATGATGGCAGATGGTGTCCTTCTTTACACACATACAGTACACACACACACCCACACACACACACACACACACACACACACACACACACACACACACACTGGACACCAACTAAACACATACACCCTCATACAGAGAAAAATGAGCACATACATACACACACATACACAGTAACATACATGGGTTATAATATACACACATGCAGGCTTCTGCATGCAGGCTTCTGTCAACCTCACTGAACCACCCTCGGCTCAGTTCTGTTTACATGTATTATGTAAGATTTTAAGCAAGGTCTGACAGTTTCCAAAGATGGTGGATCATGTCATTGCGTTGTTCAAATATCTTGCTGCTACAAATTTCACACCACCATGTCAGTCTTGCCTTGTAATTTTCATTTTAATTCCTCTTTTTATTTATTTTCTTATTTTTATTTGATACAACTTTTATTATTTATTTTTTACTTTCTCTATCCGTACCTATTTCTGTCCCTGTGTTTCACCTGAATTCCCCCTCTGGGGATCATAAAGGCTTATCTCATCTCATCTTATTAAAATTTTGCGATTCAGTTTTAATTCTACGGCTCACAATTCAATTCAAAATCGATTCTAAATTAAGTGAGCTGCTTTTATTTTTGTATGCCAAAATTATACCACACATGAATGAATTGCACTCATTATCGCCAGTAAGATATTTTAAATGGCTGCAGTTACTCGTTTGAATAAAAAACTGCGTGCTCCCACACATTTGTCTCTGCTTTGTTTTTGACCATTTTTTCAGTCAGATGCTGATTTTGATTAAGACGTATTAGTTACTGTTATCATTGCAGTGCACTGAAAACATGAGTAAATCCATTCTGTATAAGTGCAGAGTTCACTGCAGTAAGAGCCTGAAAATAGGACCCCTGACAGTAACAGCTGCATGTTGTATGAATCATGTCAACGCTTGGTTTCACTGGAGATCTAACTTATAACATTTTTCCATCTTTCAAAGAAGCATTTGACTCCCCTATATAATTTGTAGCACAAAGTTTGATCTATATTGTAGTGCTTATTTAGCATTATCGTTTTTAGAGTAAAAACAAAAATGTTACATATATGTGAAATGGAATTTGTTAGTTGATCCAGAATTGCAGTTTAAGAACAAATTTATTTTTCGTATTATAAATCAGGCTCTGGAGGACAGTATTTCTGTTTGATGTAATGGTGATACCAATTAAAAAACGTGGCATCAATTATCAGTAATAAGCATCATAGCTTCAATGAAATGTTGTGTTTGTGTGTGTGTGTGTGTGTGTGTGTGTGTGTGTGTGTGTGTGTGTGTGTGTGTGTGTGTGTTTATACACATATACTGCAGATATTCACAGACCTCAGTCAACAACACGTCTTTCTGTACTGAAGGCAAACGTGGATGTCCATACACACATCTATGTACTTATGAGTTGTGAATCTATTAACGTGAGAGAAGGAATACAGTATAATCGAATGATTGCCCTCAACATAAAGATTGCTTTGGGTTCATTGAACATTGGTATTTGGATTCCGGTGACTTCCTAAAGGTGGTTATCAACCCGCCTGCAGTATTTTCTGTCGGTCTACCTATGGCTATCAATTCAAATGAATGAACCATTCATTTGTGAAGTTTGATTCAAGCGGGATTGAGGTAGCACATGTTGAGTCTGTGCTATTCTGTACATGGCCCTTTGCATCAACGCTGGGCTGAAATCACTCGGTTACAATGTTCTGCAGATTTCACCCTTCTTCTGATTTATACAGACAGTTAGGTTAGGCTGCCTACCAGCCATTCAGGAGTTAAGGTGTTGAAGATTTGTGGTTCACTAACTTCTCATTGGTCACTCTCCATTCTTTGCCTATCTACTTTCCTATATACTGTAACATTCTTATATAAAGTAGCTGATCTCTATAATGATAAAGGGTTTAAAGCATATGCAGAAATAAACTCATAAATCTCTCCTAAACAAATACCTTGGTGGAGCTATCTCCAACTGAGAAGTGCAATTACTACTTTCAGGAATCTGCAAAAGAACCGCCAAAAACATCCTACTGGGATAAATGAATAAAAATATCTATACAGCGGTTATAAATATAATATCATCTAACTTTCCTGCTCTTAAAAGGGCTTGGGCCATGGATCTAAGATGTGATATAACTGAGGAGGAATGGAGTGAAGTCTGGAGAAGAGCTCAGTCTATCTCCAAGAATTTCTCACTTAAACTCACTCAGCTTAAAACAATACACAGGTATCATTGGACTCCCAATAGGATGTGGAGGGCTGGACTGAGGCCAGACAACACTTGTTGGAAATGTTCATCTGATAAAGGGTCATACCTACATATGATATGGGAATATGTTACTGTTCAAAATGTTTGGGTTGAAGTTTTCAGACAAATCTGTGACGTGTCAAATATTTGTATCCAACCTGACTGCACTCTGTATACTAGGGGTTATATCAAGATTGCCTAATCAACATCACAATAAGTGGATGTCGGTAGCCTTTGCTGTTGCCAAAAAGCAGATTTTTTTGTAAATGGAGAGAAAGCAGTGCTCCACACATTCAAGACTAGATAGATGCACTGTTGAAAATAGCTAAACTTGAAAGAGTAATCGTCATGAATGTAGACTCTCTAGATGAGTATCATTTAATATGGTCACCTTTTTTAGCAGCCATGTCCTAAAGACAACTGACGATATAGTTAACAAATTAAAGTGTTGCATCTCATTGAAATATGTAGTTTGTATTAATGCGCATCATAACTTACTAACAAGCATAAGATAAGTAAAGACTAAACCAACCCCCTATTTTTTTTGTCTTTTTTTGTGTGTCTTTGTTCTCTCTAAGTTATGTCATTGTCATTTTATTTATCTTTGTATGTGTATACGTGTGTGTATACAGTATGTGTATGCATATATGTGTACACGTCTGTGTACGTATGTGTATTTATATATAAGAAAATAAAGGAAAAAAACTGAAAAAAAGAAATACTGTAACATTCTTGTATCCAGTCTCTATCTGTTTCATGTTTCTTCCTCTTTATTCCTTCACTGGTTTCTCCTCTTTCCAAGCCTCCAGCTGTCCACTATCTCTGCACTCCTTGCAGCTTTCATCCTTCCATGGAACGAAAAACAAAGTTTTCCCCATGTCAACACGTTCACGCCGCGCAAACGTACAGCTAATGAACAAACCTGCCATTGCTGTTGCACTTCTAAAATCTCGTAAGCAAATCACTGTCTAACGTGTCTCTCAGTCTCTTGCCCAAGGGGACCTCCCACAGGTTCCTGGAAGTGAAGGAGTGACAGTTGTGAAACATGACTGTCGTATTGATTGCACAGAGGACTGCAACAGCTGTTAGGCTGAAAGAGAGCGCAGTGTGCATGGCCAAGGATGTGATGTGGGGGAGTGAGCAAGTGTGAATGCCTCCCAAGGGTAATCCTTCTCAGGATCTTTGCATAATCCTTCCTGATGGAAATTGAAATCAAGTTGAAGGGCGTGGCTAGGAAAGAGAGGCCAGGGAAGGTGGAGCTGGTGGGGAATGCTAATGATTTGAGATTGTCAATTGTGGGCCAGAGAGGATAAGAAACACAGTCTAATTAGGGAGGCATGATTCTGAAATTGGCATCCTTTTTTTTTTATAAAAAAAAAAGGTTTTTCTTCTTAGCCTATATCATCCTTATATATATGGTGTATAGATGAAAAAGAAAAGATGAAATGCATGAGGTTAGTTAATGGCCCAATCAACATTTTTCTGACCATAAGTTGCATATACTGTATACAGTATATTTGTATAATTAATTAAAGAAGTTGAAAAGGTGGCATTTTATCTTACAAACCGTATTGTGATTTAAATACTAGTCCTATTTAATGCTGTTGTCTTCTAACATTACTTGTGTAAACAGACTTTTTTACAGCATCAGTGGCATCGATAACCATCATCAGTCATATATGTATTAAATGACTTGTCAATCAACCTGTCAACCTGTCAAAGTAGGTATGACAGGTTTAATCCTTTGGAATTGAATAGACAGATTGTGCCTTTAAGGTTGCCTGGAATCTAGAACATGGAGTTGCGGTAACACTTTATAATAACCATCATTAATAGATGGTAAAGTGATAGTTAATTAATCTTTAGTTAATTGTCATTTAACTGTTAGCAATCCAGACACTGTTTATAGACGGTTTACAAAACAACTAGTAATCCTCAACAAAGTGTTAGGAATATCTGGTCCATCTATCGATGTAATGTTTATAGATGTTTTAAAAATGGTTTCTTAAAGGTTTACAAACATTTTTTAATCATTACCCAATACCCAATATAGTATATGAGGGATATAATGTGTGTAACAATAAACTGTTAATTTACAGCACTACTAATAATTAGTAAACGTTATTAATTATAATTTAATTGTTTGTTAACAGTAAAATGACAATTAACTAAAGATGAATTAACTGTCAATTTACCATCTATTAATGATGGTTATTATAAAGTGTTACCCATCAGTTACAACACAACTTCAACATCTCACCCAACTTATCAGCATGCACTGCCGTAGCATTCCATCATACAATCCACCACGTCAGGACCATCCTAAATTTTTGTATCTGAGTGCAAGGCAAATTAATTGGGTCACCGGAGCCCTAGGTGTCTTAGACTCTTGATGCACTGAAGTCGACCTTGATTTAGAGTATACCAACAAAAAATGAATGTCCAATTCATAACATAGTATCTTTTCTTGTTGTACATAGATATTTGTATGATATTTGTGGTGGCATTATGTTTCCCTATATGTAATTCCTGTGTGTGTTTTGTTGCTGTTTCCTGTTTTTATGTTGCTGCAGTAACTCAGTCTTTCACTGGCATTGTTGTCATTATTTTCTTACTTTATCCACCATGTGAACTCCACATCATCACTAACCATATCTTGGTTTTCACACAAGAGTAGTAAGCAGGAAGAAAATTGTATTTCAGGTTTCTTTTAGTATAACATCCATCACTTCTTGAGAGCAACCTCAACAGACAGCGCTATGGATTCCCTGAATTGTGGCCAACGTAGTTCAACAGTATTCTGATGAACTGACGATTACATCGCAACAAGGCAGCGGGTTTGGTAGGTTGGTGGTCATTATTTAGGTCTCCCAGGCTTGCCTCCCATACTGATTTCCCTTTCCTCTTTTTCCCTGTGCACCACTGATCTGTGATTGCAATTGATTGGTGACTGCTCATCATTCCTTCGAGGGCAACATCAGGAATCATCGACGTCAGGAGGGAATGGGTTTAAGGAGATAAACAGAATGGGACAAATGAATAAAGCAATGTGTGGAAAACAAAGGGATGTAAAAAAAAATAGGATTGCACTGTAGCTTGACAATTTTTCCTTATGTATTTCTCCTTAATGTAAGTGGGTGTGACCAATGATTGATGAGGCCAGGCTTAGGCATGGATGGTAAAGCTACTATAGGATAGTTTTTCCCTTGACTGAAAGCAAATGTACTACACTGGAAGGAATCTAACTACTTAGCAAACCAATAGACCTCTCTGTCATGTTCAACAGAACCTGATGGAGCACTTATTAACTATTGATCAGCCACTGATTAAAGAAACAGTGCTGCCTTACTGACTGCTGGCATTTCTTTAGTTTAAGACCATCAATTGACTATAGCAGGTTTCTTGAAATATGTATTGATTTCAAATGAATCTATTCTCAAGCTATATAAATAAAATGGAATGGCACTTTATTTACATTAATTTAGACTGAATTGTAGACACATTTAGTGGTACATAAGTGGTATTTTAATAAATAATGTATTGTTATGTTGTTTTTGTGCTGGTTTGCAAACACTCAGATCTAACTTTTAAGATTGAAATAAGTGACTGTGTAAACAAATACAAAATAAATATGCCATCTTTCATATTCCAGCCAAACACTCCCATACTAAACTCAATTCCTGATTCCTCTATACATATTTCCTGTTATTATTGTTCAATAATTTAAGTGGACGAGACAATGCTGCCTATATTTAGATTATGCGTGCAGAATATGTTCAAGCATACACTTGTCTATCTTCAATCTCCCCAATATGTAGCGTTTACAGCCCACCAAAGCCCGTTATGCGCTCAGTCAGCATAATGCGCTGTCCATGGTGCTGAAGCACTGCACTCCGTTCACCGTGCTCTGCCGTTAAGGACACCAATATGGCTTGATAGACACCTTTGACTGTCTACATACACTGCCAAATCATTTAACCAACGTAATGACAGACCATTTGTTTACAGTTGCTACGTGTTATCTCGTGTCTGGCAGTCGAAAATGTGTGGGCGAAGGAATCTGTGTGGTCCATCGGTCAGTAGTTGGACACTGTTGCTGCTGTTGGCAGGAAATCTCTCTCTCTCTCTCTCTCTCTCTCTCTCTCTCTCTCTCTCTCTCTCTCTCTCTCTCTCTCTCTCTCTCTCTCTCTCTCTCTCTCTCCCCCCCTGTCTCTCTCTCACACGCGCGCAAGAGCACGGAAGAACTAAAGGCAGCTGACACCGAAGCCCTCATTGCAGGTAAAATGTGGCGCCTGTCGTGCGACAGCGTAGTCAACACTGCTGTAGAGCTGGGCCAGTCACCCTCAAAACACAAGCTAGCACACACACACACACACACACACACACACACATTGCCAGTTTCATCCCCTGCGTGATTCCTCCCTCGATACTAAATCCCTTCTCGCACATCTGTCCATGGCGCGTACTCTGCCCGTCCATCCTATCCCCGCAGCACCCAGCATAAATACCAGCCTGGCTTCATGTGCCACTTTATATATATATGGCCACAGATTTGAATCACTTCTGTTCAGCATTTAAACCAAACATGCAGAAATAACGCGTTGTGAGTATACAGCAACAACTGTAGCAAAACGGGTGAAATATAGACGTAGGCTAATACCCATCAATAACATCTTTATCCATTACTATTCAAGATCACAAGTCTGCTCAAACACGCACTTAATGCCAACCACAAACAGAAAAACATTCCCTCGTAAAATCAACCATATGGGCTTCTGTTGCACCAAGAGGACTCAACCCAACAGAGCGTTGGAGTCTGTAGTGCAGGTGCATGCTCGCTCTGCCGTCGCTTGGCTCCATCGCACATAATTTGTCATACCAAGGATACATAGGCTACAATATTTTTGTTAAATGATAAATGATATAATTATGAGTCTTAAGATGGAAATTTGCATTTTTGTACAGTACCTTCACTTATTTCCTTTCCAAAGTATGCGTCCGTTGGCTGAAGCAAAAAGAGAGATTTCTTTTTCATCCACGGCTAACGTCGCAGGCTCAGCGGCGGGAGAGGATGACTGAGAGAGAGTGTGTGTGTGAGAGAGAGAGAGAGAGAGAGAGAGAGAGAGAGAGAGAGGGTGGATGTACAGACCTCTGCTGTAGAGTAATATGGTTGAACTGCAGTGGGCATCTTCCTCTATACAGCTGTGAAGTGAATATCTGCAGACACACTTTGTGGCAGCACTTACCTTTATTAACGACAGTGGGGTTAATAATAGCAAATGGTATTGATTGAATAAATCACTTAGAAGTATTAATGTGCGGGAGAGTGACAGAGACACATGTTTATTAATGATATAATGTAGTAAGACCACATAACCCGAGATTCCCTTCACCATTAAAAGACCACAATCTAACAGACATTTCACACACAAGGACAGACAAACATGTACAATCACACACAACCTGATTAGCCTTTTCAGTCTGGCACTTTCAATAAGAAATGAACAGTTATAAAAAGGGGAAAAGGGTGTGAGGGAGTGGATGCAGTGAAAAAGGAAGCAGGATTTTGCTCCATGAAAGGAGCAGTCTCATCAGGGAAGTGAATTATTGAAACAATAATGCAAAAGGAATCACCTGTTGTAAGCAAATTGCAATGATTTGGGGCAATGAAAGATTCATTTATTAAAGTTTTACTCCAAGATTACAATATAATTTAGACTAGCCAATAGGTCATTGAGAATATCAGAGCTCATTTTATTGTCAGCTCCCTCTCTACTTTATTTCTCCTCCTTCTCCCTTCTTTAGTTGTAATCTATTTTTTCTCTGCTGTGTCCACATACACATTTAAAGCTTTATAACAACAACAAAATGGAGCAGGGGGTGAGATGTGATTACATCTTCAGCAATTTGTGAATCAAGCTGTGCAAATCCAGAGCTAGGAATGGGAAGGTCCTGATGATGTTCTGCATGCCGTTGTCGGCGGTAGGGAGGTTGACTCTGACTGTTTCACATGAAGGAATATGTTGGAGGTGTGATCATAGTCAATTAACACTCTTCCCCATCTCATTTCTCACTCACTTTTTTGTCTTCTTGTCTTTCTCACTCACAAAAGCAAGTGCACACAGACACATGCAAACACACGTGTATACTTCAGCTCATTAACTCGCTCTCTCTCCATCTCTGCCTCTTTTCCTCCATATGTGGAGGACTATTAGCTCCAGAGAGACTGATGCGGCACTGAGACTCTCATTAATATTTTCTCATTATCAGTGCCTGTAGTGTTAAGAAAGAGCACAATGGCTTGTCTTGGCATGATGCTTGCTTAACACGTTATCTATTGCTGCTGGGTGGATGTGTAGTCATGTGTTACGTCTATGCTTCCACGCACAATAGGATATATTTTTACCATAAGCAAAATTTCAGCTGTGCCAATATACCAATAGTGGTAAATGATGATTCCTTGCATCAAAAGTCATGACTTGCTGCAGAACAACATTATTATTCCACATCATATGGAAGGTTCTGATGCAGCCACAATAATAAGAAATGTTCAACATCCTTACAGCTGAGTCAAAGCTGGGGAAACAGGGAAAATCCTGCTCTAATAATCCTGTCCAGTACTATTTATTTACTGAATGCAATCTAGGGAAATGAGTAGATTGAAAGGCGAAAAACAAGAGCAGGCAAACACCAGAGAGAGTTTCCTGACTCACCCTCCATTATCCCTGGCTAAGAAATTGTTGTTCCATTTTTACCTTTGCACATCTGATACAATCAGTGGCCTCAGGCTAACTGCTTAAACTGTGTGAAAGAGTTGAGCTGGGGGAGCAACAGAGATTTAGAGGACTGGATTGGAAAAGATAGACAGCGAGAGAAACAGATCACAAATGTGGACTATGACTATGAAGAGCAAAGTGTATGTAAATCAGGTCCTTAGCTTTTGAGATACTTCATTCCGGATTTAAGTGACATTTTAGATGAAAAAAGAATTGGGTCACAAAAATCTCATGTGGGACACAAAGAAGGGCAGAGTAGCGGGCCAATATGAAAGTAAAGTGACTCATAAGCATTATTTTGTTTGGACCACAGAATGTCAGGTTTCAGGCTGGTGTTGATTGCAAAAATGCTGCCCTGTCTGCCTGCATTTCCTAATAGCTTCATCCAGCAATCTAGTCATAAATAATTCTTTCCTAACTGCTCTCTCACGTACAAACCCCCTTTGATGCATGGGACACTTTTCCTGACAGCCAAACAATTATTAGCTGTTCTAATGTTCTCAAGTGAAGATACTGGCAGGGACTTTGATTTTGGATCTCTCTTGTGATGCTAACTATTATTGTGAAGACGAGTTGGGTTGTCATCATGCCACTATCTAACGTTCGGGGACATTGACTGCTTCATTCATGAATCTAATTTAGATGCCTTCCCATTCCAGATTTTTTTTTTTACAGCTGGGTGCATTCATCTCTACACTTTTCTACTGGATTTGTTTTTATACTTTTCCTGGGAAACTGCTTTGGAGCACATTGTCAGCTATGTGTGTCCTCCACTCAAAGTCCGCCTGGAATTACATTACCTTGTTGTAGTAAAAAGTAATGTCAAGATGTTTTTTTAAAAGTAAGTTTATGTAGGTTAGATAAGAAGGAGACTTTAGCATGAATAACGAATATGGGTTATTGTTCAAAGTCTGTGTCTCTTGTGTTGTGTAGGCTGCTGTCTGGCTCACTGTGACTGTCTGCTTTGCCTTTGATAAAACGCTGATGAACTTTTTGCAAGATTTGATTGGCTGTAAGGTGTCCATAGACAAAGACCTACTGCCTAATGGTATTACGTCAAACTAATGCAAAATTAGAGGGTGCCATCATGAAACCAAAACAAAAAAATGAAAAATGTCTCCCTTTTGGCTTCCGTTTTTTTTTTTTCTTTTAGAGGAGAACACAGAACCAATGTTTTACACAGCAGATAGCAGAAAAACAAATCCAATTTCATTTCAGTTGGACTTTAAAGCTTACCCTTATTCAACAGCGTTGCCTTGATCCATACAAGGCCTGCTTCTAGGTGGGTCAAGGTTTTCATGACTTTGTTCCACTTACTAAACAAGTATCCCCATGTGTAAGTGCTAAAATGGCTGAACTGCTTTTTTTAAATTCCTGTTACAGGACACTCATTTTAAGCATCTTTGTTTTGTTTGGCTAAAGACTAAACACTGGTCTAAATATCCATTTTATCAAGTGCATTAAAACATTGTTAGGCATTATCTAGGCCTTCAATATAATAATACCAAACACCGCAATGTATGTATGTATGTGTGTGTATGTGTGTCATAGGCATCAAGGACTGCTCTGGTCTGCATGTCATAGTTAACCATTGTTTTTTGTGCCGATGATGTAACTCATTGTGCATACAGTACACAAAAGTGTTTCACACATTACAGCAGGTTGTCTGCATAGACAATAAAACTCATTAGGTCTATCTTCCCTATCCCTATCATTATAGTGATAATTACAGGCATGAAATGACTGCTCTTAAAGTCTGAGTACGCAGACAAGACATAAGATGTAGGAGGCATGGTGTACCATGAAATTCTACAAACTGTATTAAAGTGCTGATATTATGCTTTTTGGCTTTTCCCCTTTCCTTTATTGTGTTATATATCTTTTTGTGCACATTATAGGTTTACAAAGTGAAAAAGCCCAAAGTCCATCCCAAAGGGACTTACCATCTTCAACAGAATGCTCGTCACTTTGTAACACACGTTATAATGTTCACCTAGCTGCTAGCATGGCACTCCCTCATAATCTGCAACTGACTAGCTAGCAGTACTTACTGCACATGTGCGACTCCCAACAAAGATGGTACAGAAGTGCGATGCCTCACTCTGTAAGGCAAGGCAAGGCAGTTTTATTTGTATAGAAACAATTAGGTTATGACTGCAGTTAGTTACCTGTGTCAGGTTACTTAATTAAAAAGGCTCATGCCGTATCTGTTCCCTAAATATGAGTGAAATAAAACATCGAAACTTGCTCGAGGACAAGTTTAAAGTTATCACAGCTGCTGTCTCAGTTCCACCCCTGGTCCTGCCACCTTTCCGACACCCAATTACCTTTGACTGACATCTACATCATTTGACAAACTCGCACACATATCCAACATACTCAGTTCAGATTGCAGGATTGTTTACTAGATGAGGTATCTCAGCTGACTGGCCTCACGACTCAAGCGCTGCAAGTGTGTTTCCATGGTAACCAAGTATAGTATTGAGGAGAGGAGCAAAGAGTGAGAGCCACTGAAACTAACCCTGAGCACTGTATTCTCTCGTTTTTCACTCCTCTCCCTATCCATGTTTTTTTTTCTTTCAGCGGTGGCTGCATCTTGAATATTAAGTCACAGCCATGTTACATTAAGTCACACCATTGCCGGTTACATTTGTTAGAAACTTTAAAAATGTGTCTTAACAACATTTGTGCTTATGCAACTCTGTTTTCAATCCATTAAGATAATTGCCTTTTACAGTTCAGCAAAGATCAACGCATTATTGATTTATATATCAAAATGTTCTCGGCTGTAGGTTGTTAGAAATGCTTTGACACCATTTGGCACCCAGTGAAGGAACATAGACATTGTTTAGGCAGAGAGCCTAATCCAAATTCAGTAGGAAGCAGTAGTTATTACACCGGGTGAAACGTAAAATTGAAAACCCCTCCAATATCTTGGAAAAATTAATTTTGTTGTCCCCAGCAAACTTTGACTTTAAGTTTTGTGAGCATTGTCATGCAACTTCCGCAGTGATGGATTAGCTTAATATGATAAAGCTGATTCATACATTTCTCAATTGTGGTGCATGCTTGTGAAAAACTGTACCTAGATTCAGTATTTAAAGCTATAGTGCGTAGTTTCTGTCGCCCCCATGAGGAATTCTAAGTAATGACAACGAAACTGTTGGCGCGTCCACATGATACAGCCTTCCGTGATCGCGCACGAGCCCCCACCCCTCCTCCACGCAGTTGGACACGGAGGATTAAAAAAACATGATTACGAGGTAATTATCTTCACTGGAGTTTCTGCGCGGGAAAGTTGGATGACACAGTCTTCTGAACATAGCCATCCTGAGAAATACAAAGAGAGTTGTGTGGAGCTGATAGTCTTAATTAGCTTTGTAGCAACTTATTTGGCAATGGCTTGAATGTAACGGACGTTTATTAATATCAAAAATGCTATGCACTAAAGCTTTATGACCCTCTGAATAAATGGTGAGTGTGTGTTTGAAGTGTGACTGTTAGCTGTGTCATCAGTGGCCTCATGCCTGGACAGAGTTGAGGGTTTTATCACTAGACACAACTGGGATGCCATCAAGGATCACCCAAGCAGACAGAACGCAGAGTTCCAGCTGATCCTAACAGCGCTACGCATAATTAAACAGGAATTTAAGTGTGCAAAGTTGCTTTTACAATTCACATGCATGCAAACATACACTCATGCAGACATCCACACATTATTGAAGAGCAGACAAAAGTCGACTGTTTAAATGCAGTTCAGGATCTCACACACTAATGTGCACACCCAGTCCCACGTAAAAAGAATTGTTTACACACTCAATATATGTTTCATAAATATTTGTGCATAAAGCAGATTAATACACTTTTGTTCCTGCACTGGCTAGCCCCTGAGAAGGGTGCTGCTGTGTACATGGGATACAACATTTTATGATTTGCATAAAGGGAAGATAAAGGTGGTAAAAAACAAAGGATATCTCAACTTCCATTGCTCTGCTTTCATGTTTATGAATAAAACAACAGTGCCAAGTAAGCTTGCACTGCTTAAGAATATTTTATATTGAGAGGTGCTGTTGTTGGGGTACTTACATTAATGCCAATGGAAGTGAATGCATACAAACAGCAGCAGACAATAGAAGGTTCTCAGCAGGAAACCGATGGAGTGTCTACTCCAGCTAGGGAATGAGTCCTTACCCCAAGTGAAGGAGTTCAAGTACCTTGGGGTCTTGTTCGCAAGTGCAATGGAGCGGGAGATTGGTCGGAGAATCGGCGCAGCGGGGGCGGTATTACGTATACTTTATCACACCGTTGTGACGAAAAGAGAGCTGAGCCAGAAGGCAAAGCTCTCGATCTACCGGTCAGTATTCATTCCCACCCTCACCTATGGTCATAAAGGCTGGGACCGAAAGAACGAGATCCAGGGTACAAGCGGCCGAAATGGGATTCCTCAGGAGGGTAGCTGGCGTCTCCCTTAGAGATAGGGTGAGAAGCTCAGTCATCCGTGAGGAATGAGAGCCGCTGCTCCTTTGCATCGAAAGGAGCCAGTTGAGGTGGTTTTGGGCGTCTGGTAAGGATGCCCCCTGGGCGCCTCCCTAGGGAGGTGTTCCAGGGACGTCCAGATGGGAGGAGGCCTCGGAGAAGACCCAGGACTAGGTGGAGGGATTATATTTCCAACCTGGCCTGGGAACGCCTCAGAATCCCCTAATCAGAGCTAGTTAATTTGGCTCGGGAAAGGGAAGTTTGGGGTCCCCTGCTGGATCTGCTGACCCGGCGACCCGATCCCGGATAAGCGACGAAAATGGATGGATGGATGAATGGAGCAGCAGACAATAGCCACTAAGTAAGTTACACAGTCAGTCAGATTAACAACAGGAGCATGTTGAGGAATTTCCCAAAGCTGTCATTAAACAAACTCATTTAAAAGGTACAATCAGTAAAATGTGGTGCTTTGGTAACATCTAGTGGCAGTCATGGAAAACTACACCAGCATCATCAAGTGTGTCTCTAGCTCTATACAGTATATTGGATTTGACTCACAAATTTCAAAAAAAGGTTTGGCACTGTTACTGTAGGTAACTGATGCAGAGGTAAGACATGAGGCAGCTGAAACACTGTACATAACACTGTTATTAACAATGTTAACCCTAACCCATATACGTGTATCAACCCAGAGTTTCAAACTTTTAGACTGGAGAACTGGTGAATTAATGCAATCACAGAACTCTAAGCTCAATGATGTGCCAGATTTGACCTGCAACTGAGTACTTACTTGTTACTTGTGCAACAACTACAACTCTATAGATCTGAATCAATCTTGTAGATTTCCAAGTAGCTCATTATAATTCCTAGTAATTAGGGTTGGTTATTTTAGGCAAAAGGGAATAATCCTCTAAAATGGATAAAACCAAAAGTGTCATACTGGCTTTAAAGACACTAGCTATTTCCTATGATCACTCCTCTGCTTTAGTAAAAGTACATCAGCTGTCATCATATGTGATTAAATTCTGCACCCTTGAGGCAGACATATGCATTGTACTACTGCAGACAGTGCAAGCTAAAGCCAGTGTTCTCTGTGTACAGTATTTCTGAATTGTACAGTATACACACATAAAAGGCAAACAATGGACATGGACAAACAAATCAATTTTTTTTCACTATCATTTAATTCTCACTTGCCACTCTTTATCATCTTCATTCAGATATTAAAGATTATACATTTGCTTTTCTAAACCTCTGGTGTATCATGGGCAGTGATATCCATAATACATTTTTTTCATGATTTATGAGAACAGGCAAAGATGAATGAATGAATGAATTTCGAACATGTCAATGTAATTCTGTAGGCTTATGTGACATCACAAGGGCCTACAGAAATTCAGATGTGTTACGACAACGAGAGAAATTCTAAAAGACAAACTTTCCAGTTGGCTAATACTGCTAAGAGTAATATTGAATAATATGCATTATCCCCATAAAAATAAACATTAAAGTTTATTTTGTCCTGTAATGCATACATTGCTTGCATGTCTGATAGACACCTCCTTCATATAGAGTAAACTAGGGTAAACTAGGTTGATTCTTGCACTCCTGGGTGTTTTTTTAATGTTACAAATCTAGTATATCTAAGTTTAATGTTTCTGTGGCCGCTGTATGTGAATTAATGTGTGAGGTAAATACAAATGAAATGCATGAAATGTAAATGATAGAGATTGTGCTTGGCTTTGCCCGTCCCTTGAATTTGTCTTGTAAAGTTTGACACACCTCAAAGTGTCCCAGCTCTTATGTAAATACAACACAAATGGAAGAAGAAAGAAACAACTTTGTGAAAAGTTTGTTTTTTTAGACTGTGTCACCCTCAGTCCCACTGACTGAGGGTGTGGCAACATGTCTGTGGAAGCTCCCACACCCAAACAAATGAATTAGGAGGAGAGATGCTGGTCTTTTCAGTGTTTCATAACACAGAAAGGACTTCTATTATGGGCCTCATTTTATAATAAAAAAAAAATTGTAAGCGTTAATGTGTGTTAAGGTAATTTACTGTGTGTAAGAAGAACATAGTGAAGAAATGACAAAAATAAACGGCAGATTTTGAAAAGCTTTCAAATATGTACTGCACAACTGTCAAACTTTCCAACATTCTTCAGCTACATGAGCTACATCCAAAACGTTAGCATAATAATAATAATTAATGGTGTTAATACAACATGAATTATTGTATTGTACTACTAACTAAACACCTGCATCAACCTGACTCCAGTAAGTTGAGAAAGAGTAGCACTTTAGCACTCAACATTTGAGACTTTTTAGCTAACTAATTTTAGTAGTAATAACTAGAATTTATGAAAACAAATCATAACTTCATAATGAAGATTTTGTCTCTATTGTCCCTTTTTACTTCATCAGGATTGATCTTGTTTCCCCTCATCTGTCTGTTCCTCAGGCTTGTCCAAATCCTCAGAGACTGAAGGTGCATCTTTCAGTTAAAATAAGTATTATAATAACCATTAGTGTTGTTGAAATTCATTTACAGTGTTAATACAAACCAAATACTCTCCAATCCAAAGACTCTGCCTGTCTGTTGCTCATCCTTTTCACATACAAAACACTGAACATGGTAGAATCAGTTGGGGCTATGCCTGGAAAGTGGCACATGTGAGTTTGTTTGAAACGTTTCAGTAATACCACTTTTTAAATTAAATCTCTATTTGAAAATAACAACTTGGTTAATTGCTTGAAATAATGAGTTGTATTTCCAGGGACTAACCACAGACCTGTCCTTTCCAAAAGAGCATGTCAGCCATCTGATGTACTGCTCTCGCTTCTGGAGCATACAATTCATCAACTCAATGTTATACAAAATATACAAAAAAAAACACAACTACTACAAACCACTACACGAACGTAGTGCTACGTAACATCAAACATACCCACAGTATCAAAGAGTATAGGTTAAACGACAGGGTAGCTCATCTGTTTAACAAATGCAACTTATCATTACTATTTATATTCTCTTTATAGTATTAGTATTAGCCTTGTATCAACAGTTAAATGACATGGTGTTAGAATTTAAGATAAAGTATAATCTAGCTGAAGAATACCTCCTTGTTGAGCAGGCAGTGGACGATGTAGAGGAACGTGCCCTGCTGGGAGTTAAGAATTATTTTGTCTGGTACAGGCCCAGAATCCAGGTACAGCCCAGTATGACAAACTGGTCCACGATCTTGAACACAATCAACCTGTAAACAATGACAATTTACTTTCAGATTTTTTTTCTCCAACATTACAGATTTTTTTACTATGCAAAAACAAATATAACAACACCTGATGTCTTTGGATTGAGAAACATCACTTCTCATGTTGGCCAGGGTGGGTCTCGGACTCCATAGAGTAGCACAGAACAATATCTAATTAAGCTTAAAGGAAAAGACACAGAAGCTGAGATAGAGATAGAGCAGCAGAAAAGTGTAGGACCTCCACACAAACCTTCAATACGACTTGTAAAGAAATATGCCTTGGTGAAGAATGAATAAATGGAGGCCTGATACAGAAACTTTTAAAAGTAGGAAAGCCTAGTCCTCTCTAGTGTGTCCGAGTGGTAGGAGGTGGTTGATAAAATAATGTAAAACATCAAGAGTAAAGTGTCTTTATGAGAATATCTTTGAAATGAGTTGAGGAGAACGGTGAAGACCTACTAACAAATCGTGGAACATTGCCTGTGGGCATGTCAACACTCGCAAGCTAACGAGAAGTTTTTTGTCTGTAAACTTGTATGTAAAAGAAGAATTTACGACAATAATCTTCTCTACAAACATTTAACTTCCCCTGCCACTGTATAATTCTTTCATTGTCATATTATTGGCAAATCACTATGCAGCCAAATTCCATCTTCATTGTCATAATGTACTGTAAGTTATTAAAACCTTTCAACCTATCAACACCCTTTTTTGTGTCTCTGGTTAGGTTTGCGTTGCCGACTATCCCACAATGACGATGGGTTTGTCTTGCCAGTACAGACAAGTCACTATTCTAGATTCAGGTACTTTCTGAGAAACCAAGAGAAACAGAGATTACACCTAACTTTCTTTTAACTGAATGGATAGGTGTTATATTTTGGTTGAGGCTGCACCTTCTTATGTTGAATGGTAAAGTTGACAGGCTCGGTGAGGTTGGTGGTGTTTATTGTCAGTATGATTGCAGTAAAATCATCCGAGTACATCTCTGTCGTGTTCTCCGTTTTAAAGCATTGATGACTAAGAAGACTCTCCATCCCATTCAGTGTCATGAAGGCAGCTGCTGCAGAGCCTGGGAGTGTCCACATGATACAAGAATGAAACATCTATAAATGTTATAGTCGTCATGTTCATTATAATCTCTCTGTCTCACCATTGTTGGCGCTGGCTAGAGCTTGCAAGTTGATTTCCATGGTCTGTCCTTTGGCAGAAAGTGCGACATTGTTGTCATCACAACTCCCTGGGCCAATGGCATGTAGGCTCAAATCTTGCAAATGGAGGAAAATTAAAACAGCTATAGCTGATAATATGCACTGGGAATGTGTATGTAGCCCATCTAAACTAGGGGGAACCACTCTTACCCACTGTTGTAGTTTGCACTGCTTTTTGGTTTGGTTCTGAGTTTGTGGCACCATCGCAGCAACTAGACAGTCTGAGATGCCCAGGATTACACTGCCAGTCTCCCCATCCATCCCCTTCACTACTCACCGTGATTGACCTGGCACGTGGTCCAACACCTGACACTTCCTGCAAGAATTTAAGTCATTGTAATGAATGAATGAAAGGCAAACAAAGAAGCAAAGATAAATATGCAATGCCGGTCTAATTTTGCTGGGTGTTATATAACATAGATGCAGAAAAGCTGTTTGCCACTGTCTGCAAAGACACCAAGAAGAGAAGGACAGAGGAAAAAAATGTTGGATGGCAGGTAATTGCATTGTCCTCAGCACATCACATTACATCTCCTCTTTAGACAGTCAGGAACTGTGTGATCTGTCTCTACACTTAATAACACTCAGGTTTTCTACATACTGCTTCTGAGATGACACCTGTGTTGTTGATGATCCATATTGCCAAGGAAAGCTCTTTCTTTTGTCTGACCCTGCAATAAAAGTGTGTGTTGAGTATTTGTTTTTTACACTGTGAGCTGGTGATTTGACATCTATGTGTTGACAGAAAGGTTCTAACTTTGTATATATTTGTAATATCAAACTGGCAACTGCTAAGCTCAACATAACAGCAAGCCAGGGTCAGCACTGGCATCTACATTTGTCTTACATCTGGAGGTTTTATTGCATCTAGAATATTTTGAATCCCTGTCAGTAATTTAGAAAATATTGTACATGAAGATCTTTACATTTTCATAAATCTTAATTTTCTTTAAACTCGACTTTGCTCACTTTGACAAACGACGCCCATCTCCCACACGATTGCAGTTAAAGGGAAGAATCCATCAGGACAAGAACAACAGAAGGTCACCGGTACATTAGTGCACACAGTTAGTTTACCACATAGACCAGGTGTCTCACTGCACTCATCTATATCTGTAGAGGAAAAAGCATGCATTGGCCTATCTGTTATATGGGTCATTGGATACACATATATTCAAACGGCAGAAGCACAGTGTACAGTACAAGGGAAGAGCATGCACCTGTGCATGGGTTAGCAAAGCTGGCTATGATGTCTGGCTTGTCCAGCCGAGAACCAAAGAGGCAGGTGCAGGTGTAAGATCTGATGGAGTTTGTGCAGTTGGAATTTGGTCCACAGACGGTTGCATCTTCGATACACTCATCAACATCTGCAAAAATACATAGGAGATACCATTAAAGTATATTTGATTCCATTTACATATGCTGCCTCTGATACTTTCTTTCAGCACACTTTCCAATCCAAGCTCTTGATATAACATGCTGACGTAATAGAACTCTGTGCCACCTAGGTGCTACACCTGCCTTCTCTGTAACATTATGAACAACAATCCATGCACAGACATTTGCTACTGTGGTGTCTGCAAATACCAATACAGATGTTGGTCTTGTTGGGTTCTTTGGCCTGGTTGAGTTACTGTGAATCCCAGTTGACATTCACACGTATAAGCTCCAGGCATGTTGGTGCAAACAGAATCAGGACCACAGAGAGTTGAGTTGAAACACTTATTGATATCTGAGGAAGGGACAGTTACTGAAAGTGAAAATGTTCTCATTAAACTGTATCATCTCAGGTTCTGAAATGTTGAAATATGTTCCTGAGGTTTTCTTTCCATATTCTAAACCAAATGGGAATCTCCTATTATAATAAATTACAATATCTAGTTGTCTTTTTATATTTGCCACCACCATTGTAACACCAACCATGAGTTTTGAACATTGGCATACTGTCGCTGCCTGTAGTTGTCTGACTTAAGATTTGTGTCTATAGCCTAATACCTCCCAAGCCTTTTGCTGGCATTGTAATATGACTAGCGCTGACAGTTAGGTGCACTTTATTTGCCCATGGTTTGTTCTATGTTGTTGCTTCAACAGTTTTTAATGGATTTTAATATTATTTATAGTTTGTAGCCTTCAATGAATTATCAGTACCTGCAGAGCTTAGCATATATTTTTTTAACTACCAAATGGCTCACTGAGGATCATCCCTTGCTCACTGCATATTACACTTGTATAGTATTGTATAGTACAGTATAGTATAGTACAGACCTTGGCAAAAGGAGTTGTTTCAGGTACAAGGTGGTAGCCTTTTTGGCATTTGCATATGTAGCTTCCTGAGTTGTTCCAGGTCCCATCATCACCATAGATATTGTCAAGACATTCATTAATATCTATAGAGGAGCAATTCAAAGACCTGTATTAACCTGCAAATACATTTCACAACCTGCATTAATGTGACGTTATTGCAAATGGTACCTGTGCATACGCTGGAGTTTCCAGGTAGTAATGCTGGATCTGTTGGATTGAATTGGTGGTTAATATTGGTTAACAAGAGGTCCATCATTTTTAGGAAAGCCAGGGAAAGAAGTCTCGGTTGCGCCATGGTTCCGTTATGTTGGTGTATCCATTACATGAATCTGCAAAGAACACGGAAACATTGGCAATAAAGATGATTTAATGGTTATTTCACTTATTGTTATAAGATTTTTTTGTTGTTGTCTGTAAGTATGTGGACATCATCCGTACCTTGACGAAAATCACATGGATGACAAGTAAGCCTAACAAAAAGAGAAAGAATGGAGAGTTAGGAAGAAGTTGTCTTGAAAAGGATTTTGCTCAACTTTGTATAATCTTAATACATTTCAAGAAAAAAATATGAAGTTTTAGAAGATTGAACACATCCCTCACACTACCTCAATCCCTAGCTCAATTAATTGGAGATTCTCACACATCTAAACTAAAACAGGAATTCACTTACCCAGGAGAACTGATGAGGCACAGTAGTTCATCATGAAACGTCAAAGATGACCGTCTGAAGTCAAAATTGTAAAATCCCCCCAAAAAATGTAAAAGGTTTAAAGCAAATGCAAAAAATATGTAAATTCATAGACATGTGGTGTTGAAGGCCTCTTCAATTACAGGACAAAAGAAAAGTTAAGAGGAGAAGAGGGAAATATACAATCACCAAACACCACTATTACATTATGTGTACCAGGACTGCAATTTTGGTATCAAAGTTTAATAAACAAATATTCCAATGACGCCCATATGCTTTGTTGTGTCGCTAATACGACAGGCCGCATCACGCAGCTCTGTATGTGCCTAAAAAACTAGCAGTTGCCACTCTGTAGCACGGAGCCCTGTAGCCGATGTCACGTGACCAGCCGGCGGTCTCCTAGATTTCATATGATATCATACGTTTTAGTGTGCATAACTTTTCGTACAATATTGTATGAACCCGTTCATGAGAACGTGTTGCTTTCTAATGGTACAGTGAACAATTGCATATGAAGACATGCTTATTTTGTAAAATTTCATTAAAATGTCATATGTTGACAGAAAAATAAAAAAAAAATAGGAATAGTCACTACTGTATGTATTGGTGACTTGTAGATTTATATACGTAGAATCCTCCAGGACAGACTGAGGGCCACACTCACTTTCCAAATTAAGCCATAACACCCAGAATAATAACCATATGCAGTCACAGTTGTTGGGGTCACAGACTCAGTAGTTGAGTAAGCAAAAAGAATAAACATATGCCATGTGCCACCACGTCTGGTTAATACACAGCCTGCAATAACTGTCTCCACCAATCCCTATGAAGCGCCACCATTTGTCAAGAAGATACACATCATTTTCGGAAAGCCAGGGAACTAACTACATTATACTTGTAGTTTAGTACTGATGGCAGTACATTAGTTTCTATTTAGTGAGCACATTTAGTTAACTTCTGTGCAATCACACTTTAGTTTGTTTTATGATAAGTTTGCCTTAATTTATTTTAATTCCTATTTTTTGAGTTATCAGTGCAGAGGGTATCACTGCTGGTTGCTGGAGGGACATCTTGTCAGGCCGGAGACCCCTAAAGCACATTATTAGTCCCGCCCTACGAAGCCAGGGGATAGGACCTGAACAAATCAGGTTACGTTACCTTGCATAAGCATGGACGCCTGACCAATAATAGTGTGTGAATGCTATTGAAGGGCAGGTCTTGCCTAGAAGTTGCATGGGTTCCATAATAACGCCCCTATAGCAGTACGCGTGCTCTTAAATACAGGAAGCGACTAATCAGGATGCACCAAGTGCACGCCACATTATGGAGATTGGGATCTCTAGTTTATTTCTTTAGAATATTACTTTGTTGTTGCTTTTGTTTTGGTTAACTGCTAAAATATGTACAGTATACTGATAGACTAATTGCCCTGTGTTGTTGTTTTTGTAATTTTGGTGGTCCTGTTTGTCTTTTCCCATTTGTTTCAAAAAGGTGGTGGTCTGATCAGCTTATATAATATATAGTAAGCATACAGATTATATATAGTATGTTCCCCTTTGTCTTCGGATTGTGGGGTCAGTTTAGTCTGTTAGGTCTGTTCAGTCTGTTCATGTATTTAGTTAATGTTAAGTTAGCATAGCCTGAGTGAAGATCTGTTTAGTTGACCTCTTTTACTGACTACTTATGCCTGCCAGCTCGGTCCCTCACAATAATGATCTGTAAACACTGTTAACAGTAGTTTTTTTGTTTGGTTTCAGTATAATGATTTATTGTATAGATACATTCAGGAACACACTATATTTAAGCAGGACACTTAAGCCATTAAGTTTGCTCACAAAGATCAATGTAGTTTCAGTTTATTTCTGAAATTGTTTCCACACTATTCAAATAGCTGATGTAGGCTATATGATACCTACCTATCCTGTATGGGAAGACATGCGGTGTTAAAACATTGGGTTCATTTCAGTAACAAACTGGGAAAACTCAGTGGCAACAAAGGTTTATTATATTATAAACCCATAATAAAAAAGCACTTAAAACATACAGATGAGTTTACAAAACTACTAGGGACTGATTCATAGCACAGACCCGGAGCTTACATTTGTATGCTGCCTACACTCTGTCTTGAAACTTTGAGACTGCCTACCATATCATGGTATGTTCACATGAATACAGAGCTAACCACTTAAAAAGTTAAAAACAAGCAACTTTCATGCTATCATACTTTCCATAATGCCAGTTCCATGGGTAACAGATTAAACAGGATGGAGATTACATGACATTTTACTAGCTGTTGTATTAGAAAATCCAAAAGCTACAGTACTTATGTGCATAATTATGCACGAGTTTGTGGATGATGACAAAAGGCCACTATAACTAAACAGAAAAACCTGCATTGGACAAGGAGAATAATTGCAGTAATGATGACATCATGTTAATTTCAGATATTGTCAAAAGCTTTTTGTGTTGTCTCCAAGTGAACATCATGCATAGCCGAAAAGGACACAAGGAATAATAGTAGATATAGCACATAGACACAAACATACACATATACATTTGATGGTTTGTCATCCCCAACCACAACACCAATGTATAACGACTAATGGTTCAAAGTGGATCAGGCTTGCATTTCTCCTCTCTGTCTTGCGTGTATCTTTTGTCATACTCATTCCATCACCATCAGCCCGTCTGCGATTCAGCCTTGTCCCAGTCCTCGGAGACTGACGGTGTATCTTTCTGTAGAAATATATTTTTCATATTCTTTTTATAAATTAAAATAGAGGGCATGCAACATTACATAAATCATAATTCCAGCAAGTAAACTTTCTACAGATCAGTGAAACACAAGACTTTTTGAAGTGTACACAACATAGATTCACATATATATATAGGCACACCTAGGATCACCCAGGATGATGTTTTGTCTGTACAGCTATTCTATTTTGTGTCTTTGTCTTGAAAGACATATAAAAGCTACAAAGACATCTCAAAAAGAAAAAAGAAAGAGGTATACTGCAATAAATACAAACATTTCACAATTATTAAAGTGGTTCCTGGTATTGTGCATTGTTGTTGTGTTAATAAAACTCACCAAAGATCCTCCTTCTTTGGGCTTATTGAAAGAACAGGTCAGCCATTTCACGTATTCATCTCTAACCTAGAAAATACAATGAAATACAATCCGTTTATGTGTTAATGCAACAATTGCAATAATTGTTAGTAGTAATGCTCTATGAATTAAAAACGTATCACAGAGTGTCATCTGCATTAAGAGCATACCTCCTTGTTAAGCAGGCAGTGGACGATGTAGAGGAACGTGCCCTGCTGGGAGTTAAGAATTATAAAGAGGATCTGGAAGAAAAGGTTTGTCTGGTACAGGCCCAGAATCCAGGTACAGCCCAGTATGATAAACTGGGCCACGATCTTGAACAAAATCAACCTGTAAACAATAAGAATTTAGTTTTTATCTTAAGAATGAAGAACTCTTTAAACACAGAAGGCTACTGTGTGCAGTATTTTTAACGCTCTATCAGTTGACAAAATTAATATATGGGTGTATAAGTGTGGATGAAGCTAGAAAATCAAATTGGGTACATGCACAAGACTATTAAATGCATTCAAGTGGACTTTATGTCAAATATGTTATATATCGTTATACACATTATGTATGAATAGATTTCTTCTGATTTTTCATTTCTATGTTAAAACAATCTTGAACACTCAAACCTGGTGTCTTTGGATTGAGAAACATCACTTTTCATGTTGACCAGGGTGGGTCTCAGACTCCATAGAGTAGCACAGAACAATATCCAATTAAGCTTAAAGAAAGAAAAGACACAGATGCTGAGCTGCGATAGAGCAGCATATTGCCAAAAGGACAAAGAAAAAAACATTCATCCACAGATACTACACTTCCTGGCCTAGCACTGCTTCACTTTTACATTGTCAGGTTTTTGGCACATCACAATGCAGTGTTCAGACAAAGTCCACCTTCATTTGAATTGAGTTAACACTTTTCAACCCCTCCCTTTTTTCACGTCTCGCATTGCCTGTTATCCCACAATCCTTTGTAAGCCAAATGACTCACGTCCTATAGAATAGGGGTGAATTTCTGTTTGGATTGCACCACATTCATTTGGTATTCACCATAAATCTAGCAGGGCAATGAGAGAGCTTCAAGAGAGACAACTTGCGTTTTTGTCAAAAGTGCACATTGGCTTGTTGTTCGGTTAGCTAAATATTGGTCCAGACGGGTTAAAATTACAGAACACACCAGACTGAGGTAATTGGATTTTTGTGTAAATAGATGGGATGCAATTGCTAACGTGCAATATACTCACTCCAAGGATAACAATCACAGGGCCTGTTAAAGCCCAGTTGAAATTGCGCTGTCTAGAGAGCCAGCACCTGCAACAGAATCAAACAATTCTTTTAACATAGATGCAAATCAGACATGCAGGAGAATATGAATGCATGTAATACTGTTTGTCCTACTCACACCTTAGCCTCAGCAGCACCATATCCATCAGAATATACCAGTGCAGAAACACCCACAATCACAAATGGAACGCCGTAGCCAATAAGGTAGAGAAGTGGCCTGGGGAGGCCATCTCTCTGGATGACCTGCACCTTAGAGAGTCTCCAGACCAACAGGTGGAGCTGGAGTGCCTCCAGCAGCATCCACACAAAACCTGCTATAACTAAGAAGTGAAGAAGCCCCGCCATGACTTTGCAGGCCAGCTGTGGAGACACAAGAAGAAAACGAAGTAAACAAAAAAAATGCTTCTGAAATAGCATTAGCAAAGAATGGTTCAGTTGGGTCACATTTAACACATGTGTATGAGGCCCCATTGAATGTTTTTTAAAGCAAAAATCTGAGTCTTAGTCTTACTGTACCTTTTGATCAACATATTTGTCATTCCACAGCAGCAGCAGATGGGTGAAGAAGAGGTTGAGGCAGAGGTGAAGACGGGCTGTGTTGTTGATCTTGGGGTTCCAGCTACACAGGATGAAGGTGAAGATAGCCAAAGCTAAGAAGAACAGTCCAACAATCACACACATTCGGTTTAGCCAGTCTAAGAATGGATTATCTGGTGGAGGCTGAGAAGGCAGAAGACACACAAAGAGAAATACACACAAAGGTTATGATTAGCCTGATCTTGGGTCTGCAACTTTCTCTTCATATGGGTACACTGTAAGGCTGGCAGATGTCTAAGTAGATTATTTTAGGTCCTACCGTACCATAGCCCCATTTGTCAAATCAGTGCGTTCCATATACCTCGGAACTCAGAAGCCGAAGCTGGGAATGACGTCACACCAGAGTTGAATGTGTTCCATTTACAAGTCGGACATTCATTGTTTTCCTTAGCTTTAACCAGGTTAGTCATGCCAGTTTATAACAATTTAAAACAGTTTTTTGTGCATACAAACAGCGTAACATGTCCACAGATAGAAGTTGGACAGTGCTGCGTGTACGACTGATTTAGTGAGACACAAATAAGACATAAGTGCATATAACTGTATGTTACTACAGCTTTCACAACTGTTGCACGGAGCAGCCATGTTGGATTTTTAGCTCGTGGTACTCGGTGGTTGCCCGAGTTCCCAGCTCGGAAATCCGAGGTCAGGGGGCGTGTTTCCGACTTTGACCTCGGAAAGTCCAACTTCCGAGAACAAATGGAATGCACTATAATAAACATCTGATGGACAAAAATCTTCGAAATCAGTTAGGATTTAAAAGTCCTCAATTGTGTGACCTTAGCAACACGCTTTTACCATGTATTGTCCATAGAAATCTGATATACCTCCCCAATCTGCATGATGAGGGCAAATGTGGAAAGGTGGGAGCAGCTGCACACTGTGTAGTTTTCATCGGAGAATGCAACCCAACAGCCCTCTACCGACCACTGCATCGCCTCTTCTTTGCTTTGCTCTTTCCAGTACACACAAGTGACTATTCCAGATTCAGGTACTTTCTGAGAAAACAAGAGAAAAATAGATTACACTACATGCTGGTTTATTTTTGTCTGGATGGATAGGTGATTGTGATTTTGGTTGAGGCTGCACCTTCTTATGTTGAATGGTAAAGTTGACAGGCTCGGTGAGGTTGGTGGTGTTTATTGTCGGTATGATTGCAGTAAAAACATCCGAGTACATCTCTGTCGTGTTCTCCGTTTTAAAGTATTGATGACTAAGAAGACTCTCCATCCCATTCAGTGTCATGAAGGCAGCTGCTGCAGAGCCTGGGAGTGTCCACATGATACAAGAATGAAACATCTATAAATGTTATAGTCATCATGTTCGTTATAATCTCTCTGTCTCACCATTGTTGGCGCTGGCTAGAGCTTGCAAGTTGATTTCCATGGTCTGTCCTTTGGCAGAAAGTGCGACATTGTTGTCATCACAACTCCCTGGGCCAATGGCATGTAGGCTCAAATCTTGCAAATGGAGGAAAATTAAAACAGCTATAGCTGATAATATGCACTGGGAATGTGTATGTAGCCCATCTAAACTAGGGGGAACCACTCTTACCCACTGTTGGAGTTTGCACTGCTATTGTGGTTTGGTTCTGAGTTTGTGGCACCATCGCAGCAACTAGACGGTCTGAGATGCCCAGGATTACACTGCCAGTCTCCCCATCCCCTTCACTACTCACCGTGATTGACCTGGCACGTGGTCCAACACCTGACACTTCCTGCAAGAATTTAAGTCATTGTAATGAATGAATGAAAGGTCAACAAAAAGTCAAAGATAAAATATGATACAAAGGTGTAATTTTGTTAAGTGTTAAGTACCATAGATGCAGAAAAGCTGTTTGCCACTGTCTGCAAAGACACCAAGAAGGACAGTAAAAACAGTGAGATGGAATGTAATTGCAAGCAATGTCCTCAGCACATCACATTACATCTCCTCTTAAGACAGTCAGAAACATGTGTGTGATCTGTCTCAACCATTAAAACGGATTGGTTTTCTACATACCGCTTGTGGTAAGACGACACCTGTGTTGTTCTGAAGTTGTTCATCCATATTGCCAAGGAAAGCTCTTTCTTTTGTCTGACCCTGCAATAAAAGCGTGTGTGAGTATTTGTTTACTTCACTGTCAGCTGGTGATTTGACATCTATGTGTTGACAGAAAGGTTCGATCTAAATTTGGCAACTGCTAAGTTCAACATAACAACAAGCCAGGGTTAGCACTGGCATCTAGATTACCTTCTACCAAGATCCTTAAACAATGCAGCTTTAATTGAGTTGAGTTGAGATAATTGTTTGAACATTATTATGCATAACATAAAATCTTCTTACCTCTGGAGGTTTTATTGCATCTAGAATATCTTGAATCCCTGTCAGTAATTTAGAAGAAAAAAAGAGACAAAGTTTTTTACATTTCCATAAATCTAAATTTTTATTTAAACTTGATTTTGCTCACTTTGACAAAATGAGACGCCCATCTCCCACACGACTCCAGTTGAAGGGAAGAATCCATCAGGACAAGAACAATAGAATGTCCCCGGTACATTAGTGCACACAGTTAGTTTACCACATATACCAGGTGTCTCACTGCACTCATCTATATCTGTAGAGAGAAAAAAAAAAACACAGTTAAACACATAATAGAAAAAAATGTATGACAGTAAAATCCCACTAATAGTGATCACACACCTGTGCAAGGGTTAGTAATGCTGGCTATCACGCCTGGGTTGTTCAGCCGATAACCAGACAAGCAGGTGCAGGTGTAAGATCCGTATGAGTTTGTGCAGTTGGCATCAGGACCACAGATGGTAGTATATATGACACACTCATCAACATCTGCCAAATACATGGTACACATATTAAAACAATAAACCAGCTAAAACCTGGACAGCTTTGTGTGTGTTACTCTTCATTCCTGCTAGAAGTTACAATTGAGATGTTGTTTTCCATCTGCTTCTAAATGCTGAAAAACATCTTGCATCTGAAAGAAATATTGATTCAAATACCAATACAGATGTTGTTCTCGCTGGGCTCATGGTCTGGTTTAGTCGGTGAGAATCCCAGTTGACATGCACAGGTATAAGCTCCAGGTGTGTTGGTGCAAATAGATTCAGGGCCACAGACAGTGGAATTGAAACATTCATCAATATCTGAGAAAGGACAGTTAACACAGCTGGCATTAAAGTGTTCAAATACAAAAATAAATGGGTTAAAGTGATTTTACTCCAAAATAAAAACACTAAAATATAAAAAAAAATACAATACTCAAATAATGTTAATGATCAGTATGAACCATGTTTCTCTTCCAGAATAAGGTGCCTATCCGAAATCCTGCATCGAGGAAATCAGGTACTTTGATTCTTGTTCTTTAATGAGTTGACTGTAGATGCATTGAGACACTAACTGCTGTTGTGGTGAGTATCTCAAGTAATGCTTTGCAATACATTAGTTTATATTTTCTTGTTTTGCTGATAGTTTAAATGTTTTGGCAAACTTTATGGCTACATAAAATTAAGAACTGCATCTGACAAAAATAGCTTAGGGAACATGAGAAAAGGCTGCGTATGACATTACCTTGGCAAAGAGGAGTTGCATCAGGTAAAAGCTGGTAACCTTTATGGCAGTTACACACAAAACTTCCTATGTTGTTGAGACAGGTCCCATCATCACCACAGACATTGTCAAGACACTCATCAGTATCTATAAAGAAAAAACAAATCATCATGACATAATGTCATTGCAGCTCGGGATTCACAGTAAGACGGGCATATATATTTCAATGGTACCTATGCATTTGTTGGAGCTTCCAGGTGGTGATACTGGATCTATTGCATTGAATCCATCCAGACAGGCACAGAGATATGCTCCAGGGGTGTTGATACAATTGGAGTATGGACCGCAAATTCCTGCAGTCTCCTTGCACTCATCTATGTCTGACAAGAGGTGTTACAGACAGGAGTATAAAGGTGTATGTATGTGCTCATAAAATGCAGACTGTCTGCATGAAACATCTTGGTGTGCTTCCAGCAACAACAAAAAAGATAGGTAGAGTCATTATAAATCACACTGTGATTTTTTTTACAGTTCAGATGAAATTCTGTGTACTTACCAACACAACCATATGACTCTGGAGTGGGTAGGTATCCTGAAGGGATTCTATACCCAGAAACACAAATACAGCCTCCACTAACTGAACACTCAGCAAGTGGTCCACAGGAGTCTGGGTAACATTCATAATGATCTAAACAGAGATGACACACACACACACACACACACACACACACACACACACACACACACACACACACACACACACACACATACACAGAGAAACAAACACAAAACAACTATATATAATTGTTAAAAGATAAAAGTATGTCTCTTTAACTGTAGTTAGTAGCACATCAGTGGGACATGTCTATATCAAAATGTAAATCAAATGATGACAATGAGTAATAATTCCTTACACGTTGCAAAAACCAAATCGCTGTGTGGGTGAGACGCTGGGTTGTATATGTAGAATCCTCCAGGACAGAGGACCACGCTGATTGTAAAAGCATGCCATTTATAGGGATATATATCGCAGGATATACCATTAGTATATGCAGTCCCTGTTGCTGGAGTTAGAGATACAGTTGTTGGATATGAAAACTCAAAATAAACGCTGTAGTAGCTACCAGCACGATTGGTTTCAAGGCATATCGTTATAATTCTGTCTCCACCAATTCCTGTGAAGCGCAACCACTTTGAAGTAAGAAGTCCATCATCCTTTGGGAAGCCGGGCATGGAAGTTGATGAAAACAAGTAGTTGCGCCATGTATCAGTTATATTCGTGTATGTATCACAAGAATCTGCATGGAACAGCAAAACGTATGTTATGTTAATAATGACAAACACAAATTATTTCACCTAAAACCAGAATCTGTATCTCATGTTTTCAAGTGAACGTCATTCATACCAGGAGGAAAAACACAATGGCCAAGGACAAAGAGGGAACCTATAAACCACAAAGACAAAGAAGAGTTATTGTTTCAGTGACTTCTTTAAAGGTCACATAATTCAAACAAAATATTAAATACAAAATTGTGTGAGATTTATATGCAAGCCTATTATAGAAATGAGCTCAATGCTGAACTAGTGCTCATGATTAAGGCATGCAAAAGCATAAATTACTGTATAACAGCATTTGTTACAACATACCATACAGTATAACTTGTTGTGGCTCATATTTAGCCAATGTACAGTATTCTTTTTAAAACTTTATTGTATTTTATAACATTGTTGCATTCGGTTAATACATAAAAATTACATATTGTTTGTCACTCTCGATGCAGTTCTAAATCCAGCTGCATATTTAAAAGTAATTGTGCCAGCTCAATGGGTCATATTCAGTGAAACTATACACTCTCTAAATGTTCTCTGGTCTACTTTAGAGTAATACATAATTTTCACACATTATTCACTAAATAAAACCTGAATAACTCACCCAGGAGAAACGCAAAAGCACAGCAGTTCATCATGGCAGATCAGACTCCACATAACATCAATCTACACTGTTAAAGCTATGTATGCGCACATTTTGGAAATTTGCACATCATCCAAAAACAGTTTTTACAAGGTTTGGCACCAATGCAAAAACCAATGCAAATCACTTATGTACACAAGGAGGGAACCGAGCTCTGAGAGGCATACTTTAATACATTTACATAACTCTGAAAATTCACCATCTGCTTAGTAGTAAGTGGATCACCTCAAACAATATTCTGCACATACTCAAAAGTATTACGACGATATTGTAGTTTGATTGAAGACATACATAGCAATCCGTTTCAACAGAAAGAAGAGCTTCTGAGCTTTGCAAAGTGAAAGATAAATACATTTTTTATGGAGAGGTTGAGAAAACGAGTGTATATGTAATAACCCATGTTGGCCTTTTGTCCAGAATATTCATCAGTTCAAAGTGTCAGCCATTTTTTCAAGCCAGTTGTCCATGGTAATAATGTTTTAACTTCTTAATTCTGTGATTTTTAGTCTTATTTTAAATATATACATTTTTGTGGTTATTTTTTTCTTCTTTTTGTATTGTTATTAGCTTAGCTTTATGATCATTATCAGGAGGTTTACCTGGTATTTATCTATCAGATAGATGTATTTATTTATGTTTGTCAATTAAAAGCAAAATGTTAAAAAGAATAATAATAAAGAGGTGTAACGACAAATGACATCATAAAGACTTTTACATTTTTTAAATTTTATACCAATAAAATTTATTTTATTATAAATTGATATTTGTCAAACCAAATTTGTGATTATGGAAATTCTTTCAAAACACAATGTTGTTGGGCTTCAGACTAAATGATTATCACCATTTCTCAGTGAGTGTAAATATGTCTGAACTGTACAGTATAAATGTGTCATAGTTTACAGAGTGAAACTCCCCAGGAGAGAATGCGTGCTTCACCTGTCAAGTCAATTTGTCTTGTAAAACTGTAATGGTAGTGCATCTAGGCTGTATGTAAATAACTAACAAATCCCTGCAAATACAACTGGAGAATATAGGACTGATGTTTTGAAGGCAGCAGCTATAGCTTGCCCAGTATTGTTTACTTCAATTTCAACATTTAAATAATGCAGTAAGATCAAGGTTTAAACACAAAGAAGGAATGATATCAAATAGATAATGTCTTGAAAGCATTATCAGGAAAAGATCAGTGGTGGCTATCACCTATGGAATGACGTTTTATTCAATATGAAATAAATGAATAAATACATAAACAAATGAAATAATACATAAATACGTGAATAAATAAATAAATATGCCTTTGAAATACATCATGAAATAAATAAATGAGGCAATAAATACATAAATAATTAAATACATGTAAATATTTATATACAAATGAATCAATTAGTTAAATAAATATATTAAAAGGTTTTACTTTTAATTATTTCATGGTACTTTTAACATAACTCCACATTTATTTATTTTAAGAGACTTTTATTTCATAAGTCCACATTTATTTATTTCCATTTCTTATATGCAAATCAGGGGGCGTGGATATCTCTCACATTCAGAACAGAGCCGTGCTCTGTACCCTGATGGAGCAACACGACCGGTAGTTCACGGTGCTCTGTACCCAGCCCACAGTCACCTATTCTGGGGTAACTGAACCACCAACTACCGCTCAACTGACGGAGCACCACGACCGGCAGCTCGCAGGGCTCTGTATCCAACGCACAGTCACCTATTCTGTGGTAACTGAACCACCAACTCATTTCAATAGTAAGTTATCGACAGGTATTTCTTGATTTTTAGCAAATCACATGAAGATTAAAATGTCTGACAAACATTTCTAAAGAGATGTATATTTTGATAATACAGGCTACGCTTTGTTTTCAAAAGAGCTCAATTTGCATGGTGGTGCAGGTGTACAGAATAATAGAAACAGCATTGTCTCTTTAGATTGTTTCATTTTATTTATTGAATTACCTTGATGTTAGGTGGAGTTGACGTTTGACCTGTATATTTACAATCATGAGTGTTCACTGTCCTCTGGAGGTTACAGTGAAGAACTACAGCACTACAATTAAATTAAGTAATACAGTAATATCAGCACAAATCAATATGATTTAAATACATACAACTCAGTATTAGTGTAATAATACCATAGACTGTAAATATTAATGGACAGAGCATCCGGTTTGGCGAAGTGATGCAAATGCTGTGCCTGCATTCTATGTATAGACTGTAACAGTCTATGGACAGTAAAGAGGATTAGGGCCATATGTCAAAAAAGTCAGAATTCTGTGAATAAAGTCTGGAAGGAAAAGAAATTTCAGAATTCTCACTTTAATCTCAGAATTCTGACTTTATTCTCAGAATTCTGACTTTAAAAAAACTAAGCAAAAAAAATGTGAGTTGTGTGACTCGAGTCTGCCTTGACATTGTGGTAGTGGTAGACTTCACCTGAGTGAGTTTAGATTCATAAGTGTATACTGCCCTCCGGTGGTCATTGTTGTGTCATTGATTGCTCGCCTACTGCCATGGAGGGGAGACTAACAAAGAACTGCTAAGACGCGCACATAGACATAAACATGTATGGACACAGCTAAAGTTATCTTTAACCTAGCTGTAAGCTAACAGCAATTCATACTCAATACGTTCTCTAAAACTTAAATTGTGTATTGACGTTAGTCATGAATTTTATGGCCACTGGAGGGCAGTAAAAAACTCACGAGTCCAGATTAATAATGAGGGATGAAGATCAAGAGATGCTTCTCATGTTGCTTAAATTGCCTCCTCGACTCCTCCACTTGTCTTTCTTCTCTAGTCTCTCCCACCGAGGAGGCACGGGAGAGACGCGAGGAAATCATCGGAGGAGAGAGGCAACGAGCAACTGTGTCTTTAGAGGTATGAGACGTTCTTTCCCCTGAAGCGTCACATGAATTCATCAGCTGTTTGGACGGAGAACTACAACTCCTTCAACTGCACAGCTTCTGGGAAGGCTGTTTTCGTGTATCCTCGCCTATAGCTCCGCGATGCTCGCTCCTCGAACCTCAGGGCAGAAATATGAGCTTAGAGACGACCGAGGAGGAACAGAACAACTTCCGGTTCAGCCGAGGACCGAGGAGCTATCAAATAAGGGCCATGAGATGCAGCTATAGACATACAGTCTTGATGGAAATGGCTATGGAATCATACTTGGTCACAGAGGCCTGCAACAAGTTAAATTCATAAAATCAGCATTAGCGAAAAAATGGCAACATTCTGAAATTCCCAGTGATCATTTTAAAAATAAAGTGACCAAACTGAGGCACTCACTCTAACAGAAAAGTAACATTTGCATAGTAGCAAGGTGCTGAAGAGTGGTTTCAGCTGCCTCCATCTGTGACCCTCTTATTGCATGTCATAGCAGTTTTCTCAAAAATCCCTTTCCTCCTCATCTCTATTTAGTTGAGTCGGGTATGGCTGCAGCCTGGGTTGTTTGTTCTCTTAATACATCCATGGGTTGGTCACGCCCAGGTATGACACAGGATGGCAGACGCAGTAGTGTAGTGGGTATACTACGTGATACGCAGTATACCCACTAAGAAAGCTCCTGGATTTCCATATACCCACTTAAAAATGCTCAATGACACGCAACAACATACTTTCCATTATATTTTTGACATATATTTAGAATTGTCATCTGTGTTTGTTTTTTTTGCACAGGCTAAATAAAGGTATTTCCACAGTAAATTGGTTCATAAAAGTGTATCAGAATGCAGGAAATGAAGTCTTTGACGCTCAAAATTTCCCTGGTGGAAGGGAACCCAGACCCCCCTATATGATATGCCTCCCCCTCCCCAATGTCCCATTCCCATACATATACAGTACAGTATACCCACTGCAATACATTAGACTACACCACTGATGAGACAGGATGTCTTCAGGCTGCAGCCATACACTCTTGATTTAGTTTTACCGAAATCAACGTGTGCATTTATATCCACGAGTGGGTTCCCCTCTTGTGGTCCATCGAGTACCTACAACTGTACACCTAGTACAAAGCTAGAAACAATTGCATAGTGGCACTTCTGGGTGTAGTTACGCAATCTGTCCACCGGATGGCAGCGTATGGTTCCTTTATGAACAATGTCAGCAACCGTCAACTCCAACAGGCGTTATGGTTACTCCAGTGTAGTGCAGGGCTATTCAATTAGAAATGGTGGGGCCACACATTTTCAGTAGCCAGTAAAGCCGCCAGCACGTTATGACAAATATTAATCCAACTTTTGCAGCCCTCTCCTGTGATCCCTCGACCGTCAAAGTTTTTTGGAACAACCAGTGTTTCTCACTGTGCAGCCTCCGTATATTGTAATATTAAAATACTGCAACACATAATTGCAAACTAAACACATCGGTTTGGATTTGGCTGTAAAATATACAAGTATTTTTCAGTCCAAGCCATTGTCTGTATTATAGTTTATGGTCCAAGGAGGGTTAAACCAAAGGTTTTCATTGTCCATTTTGCTTCAGGGTTGAAAAAGACGTGTTTTTTTTTTCAGGTTATACCCACTGTTTTATGGGTGGTTATACCACAGGACTTCTGCCATTACCACCAGAGACGGTTACCAATAGGCTGCATTTTTGTGTTACATTCTCATGGCCTATACTGCAGGCTAGGCCAAAGTATCCCACTACTGTGGGAATTTCTGTAAGACTATCGGTAGGCTTGTTAAACATGTTTTTCTCGTTTTTTCTGCTTCTCTGGTTGGGACTGTTAAGACCCGGGCTGGGCCACTTGGGGGTGAATTGCTTCCGGGCCGGTGTGGCCGTTGGGCCGCCATTTCAATCGGCCTGGTGTAATGGCATTGTAGCCTTAAAGTAGATGTTACATTTTACATAATAGTCTCTACAAAAACAAATCTTTATTTTTTTTGGTAAAGTACTTTCTAACTGTAGAGTTATTCAGATTTTTTTGCAGAAATTTCTAATTCCTGAAAAACAAACTATCAATTAATTATCTTTTTTTTTTTTTTTTACAAATGTGCATACACGGACTGGTACGCAACTGTGTTTGATGCAATTCCTTGTATAAACCAAATATTGAATTTGAATGCTCTTTCTGTCAGATTGAAATAGTTCCCATTTGTTTTGAAAATGTTCCTACACAGAGAACTTCTGGTTAGATGTTCTTGAGTTTATCCAAACTTATTTTATTACAGAGTTCTCTTTTTGTTTTAAGGATGTTTTATTTTGTGTGGTGAAGTGTAGGAAAGGAATGTAGGCTATTTTATAATACATCTTTTATTTCAGCTTGCTAAATATCATATCCACAAATGTAAGTTTGGGGGCTCTGGCTCTAAACCCTTCTTTCCTGTGTTTAAAATTGAAGTTAATGAATATTTGAACTCCTGAAGTTAAGAAGACTGTGCATATAGGCTATTCAACATATGACCTGACATGACTGAATGTTGGAACTCTTCCAACTGTAGTTGATGGATTAGCCTTGCTGGACTGTGTAGAGTTGTACTTGGGGTATGATTTGTTTATTTATTTAAAATAGTTTTTGTGTGAATGTGTCTTTGTTTGTATGTAGCCTCCCTGCAAAGGTTAATTCTTTCAAAATAGAGCCACCAGAATGAGGAATAGATCACTACATTATTATGAAATGGGCATCTTCATTGCTATTGTTCACATGTATGGTGTTGTTCATGGGGTACAGAGCCCCCATGAGCTAAACAAAGAAAGGATGGATGGAGATGGCTACGAGGAACCTTTCTTTTACTGTCTATACGAGGACTGTCTATGCGAGGAACCAACGTTTTTAGTTTACGTTTCCTGTCGCCTATTTATAAGACCGGGACAAGTACAATAGGAGTATCATAGACTGCGCATACCGGGTAAACCAGATGCAGATATTTTGTGTTTAATGTCTTCATTTCTGTATGTGCGTGTCCATTTTATTACACATACACACGCCACGTGAGTTTGAAGCTGTAGTATACGGTTAACGTTAACACTCGCCAATGGACTGCAGCGAAAACGGCTTGCTAAGCTTGTTGATGCTGTTTCTAATAGCATCAGATGCTAACATTAACGGTAACGTTACAAAACCTTTAGAAAAAAAAATTATCGCTCAGTGTAGGACGTTATCAAGTTTTGTGTTGCGTTTTACTTTTGTATTATTAATGTGACGCTGGTTAACCCTAACGGGGATTACATTTAATCTGTCGTTGTCGGCTCTCTCAGTGTAACTCACAAACACTTCCACTTGCCAACAAAATAGTGATGAATAAGCGCTACGGCCACTTCGCTTTTGATTTACATTTTAACCTGGTTAATTTACGAAACTCTTCTTTTTAATAGTGTATCCAACTAGTCTGAAGCAACTGCTGATGTGTAGTAAATCCAGAGAGACGACCAACCATGACTTCTCTGGTAAGTTTTTACTCTCCTCTAAAGTGCAAAACACTAAATCTCGATGCTACTGCATACCGTATAATTCCAATTTCATTTCAGATGGAATAAAACAAATTGCTGCTGACACAATGCCCTCTAAAATAAATAATAATAAATAAAACCTGAATCTGCTTGCTTTACAGGGGGGCAGCAGTTCCTCATCCACAGAATACACAGTGCGAGTCCCCAAGTGAGTAACATGGACTGACATGCAAAGATCCGCAGAAAAGTGTCTGGATAAGCCGCCTCTCTGTCGACTGTGTTTCTTGCAGGGATGTTGTGTGTACATCAGTGTTCACATGGATTTGAGAAAAGAAGTGATAATAAAACAAGGCTTTCAGAACTACTTTTTTTTTGGCAAACATTTGCATAAAACATGTATTGATTACTCTAAAACTTCACTGGCAGTTTATGTGTGACTGTACATGAAATGGTTGCATCTGTGCAGTATGTACTAACCTTTTATTGAAGCCCTTTGCCCTGATGTGGATGCTGAAATGTGCCTTTACAAGTAGAAATTGATTTATTGGACTGCTTGATGAATTGCTTATACTGTAGGTGTTAATAGGTATGTAGTTGTGTATCTGCATTTAATTAGTTATGATCTGGCAACTTTTCCTGTGACCCTCAATAGCAGGTTAAGATAATTACTATTTGTTTGCATTTCGGTTTGTCTGTCCCGTAGAAACACCAGTAAGAAGTACAACATCATGGCTTTCAATTCAGGAGACAGAGTCAACTGTTCAACTTGGACACAGGTGGGCTTCATGTCAGGATTTGATACATGACAGATAGTTTTAGCTGCACTCCCTGCAGTGTAATTACCCTAGAAAGAACACATAGGGGGATACAAGAATACAGATGTTCTGAACTCTAAGATGAGGAACTTAGCGGCCATATTACCATCTTTCAGTTTTACACTTCTAAACATCTCCTTCCCCAGGCTCGTATGGAAAGAGACATGAGTGCTCGGCGGATATATGGGGAGGAAGAGTCAGCGGAAGGCGCGGCCGGCAGTGAGTTTGGCAAAAAGCAGCGTGAGGAAGCACGGCGGAAGAAGTATGGTATTGTGACACGTGAGTTCAAAGTGGAGGACCAGCCCTGGATTCTCAAGGTCAATGGCAAGGCCGGCAAGAGGTGGGCAGAAAAACTCTTTACTTTCCCTTCTGATTCACCCTCATTTTTAACCAACCCATCTCTCTTTGAACCCGTTAGGCCCGGAGGAACGCACACATATTTATTAAGTAGCTGAAACTGACATGTTTTTGTACATGAGCTATTAATTGCACAAATCTCTCAGCCAACTACTTGGAATCATGGAGGATTGTAGGCAGGAAAGATGAAGTTGTTGTGTTTTTAAAAGCCCTTGCATGGCTGAAATGTGTTCTTTGTACTTTTTAAAGTCAGTTCACGATACCTACATTTATATAAAAAATAAATAAATAAAAATAATAATTATTTTGTCAAATTCTCTCCATGCGTATATGCAGGTGTAGTCTGTCATTGCCAGACCTTAATCCACAGCGCTGCATATGAGGGTCCGGCTAGTCGACACAGCATTCCCGGATGGGAGAAAAACATGCTCTGGTTTATTGGCATTTCTTTAAACCAATCACAATCGTCTTGGGCTGGCTAAGCGCTGCGCCGGGCCCCGGTGCCGCTGCAAAATAGCCTCGTAAAGGAACTTGTTTTGATGGAACACGTGTACGTTCAAAAGTAGTTTTAGTCATGCAACAGAAAACTCAGATTGGACAGATAGTCTAGCTAGCTGTCTGGATTCAACCTGCAGAGATCTGAGGAGCAGTTAACCATAGTCCTCATAAATCCACAGGAGTTTAAAATTCTAACACAAAGAAAGCGTAAGGTAACGGACATCCGGCCGATAAGAAGGACATACGGCGGAATTTCCGGCGGCAACGGAGCAATCCCAGAAGTGGAAGGTCGTGGATATAGACAAATGCAGGTCTGACGGGGGATCCCTACAGTTAACAATACAGCTATTCTCTCCCTCGGTCTGTGTACAGGTTCAAAGGTCTGAAGAAGGGCGGTGTTACAGAAAATGCATCCTACTACATCTTTACACAGTGTCCCGATGGAGCCTTCGAGGCTTTCCCTGTCCACGGCTGGTACAACTTTACACCGCAGGCCAAGCACCGAACGCTCACTGCTGAGGAGGCTGAGGAGGAGTGGGGCAGGTAAGAGAGGGGAGGAACAGGCAGGGGTGGTTGTATGTAGTAAAGAAGAAAATGTGTATATATATATAAGTACTTATTAGCTTACTCAACTGGTGCAAGTTTGTCAAACACTTATAGTCCGTCCATTTACCGTGGAACTCGAAAGCCGGAGCTGGGAATAACATCACACCTGAGTTGAATGCATTCCATTTACAAGTCTGATTCTTCATTGTGGGGTTAGCTCTAGCCAGGTTAGCCATTGTAAGCCATACCAGTTGATAACAACGCATTATGCTGTTTTCTGTACATACAAACAGCGTATGTCCACAGATAGAAGTTGGACAGCACTGTGTGTACGACTGATTTAGTGAGACACCAATAAGACAAAAGTGCTTATAACTGTATGTAGGGTTGGGCATCGTTTGGATTTTAACAATTCTGATTCCAGTTTCGATTCTTCCTTTCGATTCCGGTACTTATCGATTCCGATTCTTTGAGGGGTGGAGTTGAAACGGGTCACATGCCTATTTTCACAAATGAGAGGAACAGTTTGCAGTTTCACCGGGTTTTTTTCAGTGTAAAATAAAGCCAGAGTAGAGCGTTTCTTACTGTGCTCCAAGGCTGCAACACAACAAGCGAGCGCCTGGCCGCTTCGGAAACCAAAACTTGCGCATTATTAAATTGGGAAGCGGTGATCGGATTTGAAATACGATTCCAATAAAGAAACGATTCTACTGGAATCGTAATTTTTGAAACGATTCCAAGTAGGAAACGGTTCTCGATGCCCAATCCTAACTGTATGTCACTACGGCTTTCACAACTGTTGATGCATCCATGTTGGATTCTGAGCTCGGGGTACTCGGAGGTTGTCCGAGTTCCGAGCTCGGCAAGCCGAGGTCAGGGGGCATGTTTCTGACTTTGACCTCGGAAAATCCGACTTCCGAGTACATTATCAGAAATTCCCCTCGTTTTACAGAAGAAACAAGGTGGTGAATCACTTCAGCATCATGCTTCAGAGACGTTTCCGGGAGCAGGAGCGTGGTGGGGATGATGATGATGACGAGAACGAGAAGTCGGGGAAGAAGAAAAAGAAGGGGGGTGGGAGAGGGGGCGACCTGCGCATTCACGACCTGGAAGAGGACCTGGAGATGAGCAGCGATGACAGTGACAGCAGTATGGGGGACGGTAAGAAGAAAGAAACGGGATGGGATTTAAGACAGCCACTAAAAACAGGATTTACAGTATTCAGTGTTCTTTTATTCTGCCATACCTTATCCACATTTCCCTTCCCTCTGTCATTGTGTGATTTTCTTTTTTCGCGCCCCCTGACAGATGGAGAGGGCAAGACCAAGGCGAAAAAAGCCACAGGGAAAGGAAAAGCCAAGAAGAAGAAGAGAAAGAGCAGTGACAAAGAGGCCTTGGAGGACAGCGATGACGGTGACTACGAGGGTCTAGAGGTGGATTACATGTCCGATGAAAGCAGGTCAGATCCATCGCGTCGTGGCACGCAAAGACTTCTTTGTGGAAACTACATCGACGTTTTTGCTGGTTGTGTTTCTTCTTTTACTAGCATGTACTTCTGTTTTTCAAAAGCAGTTCAGATGAAGAGCTCGAAAAGGGAAAGCCCGGCAAAGCAGAGCACCACCCCAAAGGTCAGACCTTGTGCCGTTGAACACTACTGATCTATTAATTATTGAATATAGAAAAGAAGACAGTGATGACTTAATGCATGTTTAAAGTACACAATGAAACGTAGAGCTTGGTCACTACTATACGTTTGGCTGGTAGGGATTAGAGCTGGGACAATATATCGATATTATATCGATATCGTGATATGAGACTAGATATCGTCTCAGATTTTGGATATCGTCATATCGTAATATGGCATAAGTGGCGTCTTTTCCTGGTTTCAAAGGCTACATCACAGTAAAGCGGCCGTTTTTCTGAACTTACCAGACTGTTGTAACGGTTCTATTATTTGCCTTTACCCACTTAGTCATTACATCCACATTACTGATGATTATTTATCAAAAATCTCATTGTGTAAATATTTTGTGAAAGCACCAATAGTCAACACTACAATATCGTTGCGGTATCGATATCGAGGTATTTGGTCAAAAATATCGTGATATTTGATTTTCTCCATATCGCCCAGCCCTAGTAGGGATATCGTGTGTATGGGTATAATAAGAATCTTCTCTCAGTGTACTTACATTGTCAGCAAACATGTATTTTAGTGCATTTCAGTGTCTTTGACCCATTGGCTTTACTGGATGAACGATTGGTATTGAGACCGTTTTCCTTCCAAATGTTTGTCCTGTATAGGGATCGATGAGGCGTCTGAAAGTGAGGAAGAGAGTGAGGAGGAGAAACAGAATGAAGAGGAAGCAAAAGAGGAGGAGGAAGAAGACGAAGGAAAGAAAACCCCGGTCCAAACGGAAAAAAAGAAGAAAAAAGGTACAGACCTCATGGAGACGGATGAGGGTTTGACTAAATGCATACTTTTACGGAGGTCTCGATTATTTTTAATGACACTCCCTTCTGCTTGATGCATGAAGACGAGTGATATTATGATGAGTCGTATGGTCTTATGTGTCCCAGACAGCAGCGGCGAGTCGGAAAGCTCCGACGACAGTGACATCGAGGGAGAGACGGCCTCCGCTCTGTTCATGGTACCATTTTTTTGTTTTTGCGTCACCTTCGACTTGATCATAAGTAACATGATGATCAGTTACTAAGAGTCAATAATGTGTCGATCACAGTTCTAGTAAAATGAGAAATATGTTCAATTACTGTACAGAAAATTCTGTACACCAGCAGATGTCTTACTTACTAATTTTGGGGGCTGAATGGTTCTGTATTTAAATTTTTGTACAGTTTTTTTTTTTTTCTCATCAAATGTCTAATTTTCCCCTCCTCAGAAGAAGCGCACGCCTCCTAAACGTGGAGGACGCGGCTCTGCAGGCAGCTCCAGGACTGGCAGTCGCCCCGGGACACCATCCATAGACTCTGCCTCCACCTCCAATACACTCCGTGCTGCTGCCAGCAAGCTAGAGCAAGGTGTTTGCTCACACACCAATTCATTATAATTAAATAAGACACATGACATACCAACGTATTCATGGGGAACCTTCAAAAGTGGCCATCTACTCTGAAACTGAAGACTTGCATTATTCCTCCAATTCAACTAAATCTCCCTTTCTCGCAGGTAAGAGACCGACTCCGGGTCCTAGCACTGACTCACCCGCTGCCAAAAGACTGAAGATGGAGCCCAGCAGTCAGAGCCCTGTTCCCTCTGGGAAGAGTACGCCTCAACCCCCATCCGGCAAATCCACCCCTAGCTCAAGGTACTTGACTGTTACCAGTCTTCCTTTATGCCTCCAAGAAATCTTAAATGATTTGATTATTCTGACGGTCCTGGGAAAGTAGTAGATATAAAATATAGTGTATGCCTACCATACACTGTAAGACTTTGAACGGACTTTGAAAAGACTACAGTCTGACTCCACCTTACATCTAAAGACAATCATCTCACATCTAACGTTAAAGCCATAATATGTAAAGACTGGGGATCTTGCAGGGTCAACAACTAGATTTGTTTTGAAAAAGGTAACCAAGCTAGCTAGCAACCGCTAGTGTTAGCTGGTAACTTAAGGGAAAGTTTGCCGATCTTCAGTTGTGCCGTACATGCAGATGAATGGCAGCATTACCCGGAGGGCCGGGTTTATCCGCCGGTAAATCTCCCGTTGGATGACACGCTTCAGAAGGGAAGAAAATCGGCAACTTTCCCTCTTTAGCGTTTAGCTTAGCGCGGCGCTATAGCAACCAAACGACCCTGGCTTTACCTGGTTTGCTGCTTCCTGTTTGGTGCTGGAGGGAGTGCAGCCATTGGTTGTTGACAATGTTCACATGATTTGACTTCACTACCGAGACTTCAGACTTCCGATAATATCAAACACGTTTGATCTGTGACAGTGGAATCCCTTGAGAAGTCGTTTGGTGTAAGGTGGGCGTTAACTGGGTGTTCAAGAACAGGGTAGAAACTGTGTTCTTTTGCTATCTGTCTACTCCATAGTGATGTGCAGCTAACGGAGGAAGCGGTCCGGCGTTACCTGATCCGTAAACCGATGACCACCAAAGACCTGCTGAAGAAGTTCCAGACCAAGCGCACAGGTTTGAGCAGTGAGCAGACTGTCAACGTGCTGGCACAGATCCTGAAGCGTCTCAATCCGGAGCGCAAGAACGTAAACGATAAAATGCACTTCTACCTCACTGAGTAACCGGTGGACGAGAGGTACGGAGCGGCGAGGTTGGAAAGGATGGAGAAGGGAGGGGAAGGGCTGAAATGAACCTCTTCGGTCAGAAAACCATGAACACCCCCGAAGGAGAGATTTTGTGTCCGTTTTTAAAACCAGTTGTCCTGCGACACGCCACAGGATCTGAAGTCGAAACTGTCATCCCAGGTGGCGTTTATCAAGAAGTATTTTGTTAAGCATCCTGCATTTGTTTTTCATGCCCTGATATCTCACATTAAATAATAGAAGCCGTGTTATTGTTGAGTGAAAAACTACTGGATTTCTATAGTTTTTCTCCATGTGTGAACATTTGAACCTAGAACTAGAAAAAGTCTTGCTTTTCTGAGGTAGAATTTCTTTTCCAATAAAATTTAAAATCTGTGGTTGTGTAATGCTTTGGACCCCATCCCACAATTACACTTAGTATATTTGGTTTCAAAAAACTTTTTAATTAAATTAATTAGAAACTACAGTCTTTAAACTGTAATGGCCAGTCTGACAGTCTGACACCTTTACAGAGAGACAACATCAAAACCAATGACAACGTCCTACAAACAGCCCATGAGATGGGTGTCACCAGGGTCGTGTCTTGCCTGTCCAGTTGCGTCTTCCCTGACAAAACCACATACCCTATCGAGACCATGGTAAACCTTTTTTTATTTTTTATTTTTTTACGTTTATTCAGTGTAGTTCTTCTGAACTTTGTAGTAACAACTTACTTATTCGTCAGACTTAGTCACTTTTTAGTTGTTTCAAGCTTAAATTCAGGGGGATTTAGGGGATGGTAGGTGGACCTTTTTAATGCAAATATTTTGTTAACAGTGGAAGCTACCAGGACATTGCATAATCATTTCCCTGTTACACCCTTTGGGTAAAAAGTGACACATTACAACAGAACTGTACCGTAAAGTGCAATCAAAACACACGTGAAATGTAATCGTAGCAAACAGTTCACACTGTATGGCCTGATTATTACCACTGTTGCATGGTTTTGACAGGTGATTGATTTTTATGTTTTCTTTTCTGTTTGCCCTATACTGCAGGTTGCGAACACAGCAATGCTTAGTATCAAAGGTTGAAAATACTATGATCATTTATTATGATTAACTGAATTTTTAAGACCAAATCATCATTACAATAGTCAAATACACATTCTTGGCGTATTGCTATCTTGAGGCAGCAGGAAGTGATCGCGCCAGTGACCAACAAAAACCTGGTCCAAAGTCAATAACGTAGCATTTCATTGTTATTTTAACAGCAAATTAGTAAAATGCGCCTAGGCTTATGCACAGCGCACACACTATGCTTGTTACACACACACACACACACACACACAAGGAAGCGCAGCAGCACACAAACATGCAAAAGATTACAAATAAAACTATTACGGTGCAAATCCGCCATCATAATAGCAATGCGACAAGGTACAAACGCACCTGGCTTTTAAAGAGAATGGGAGCTGACACTCTGATTGGTTTATTGCATGTTATGGCCAAAACACACCTATGAATTAATGAAGACACGAAGTACAACCTTTTTTTTGGTTAACGTCTTTAGTTTTTTTTAAGCTTCACGCTAATCATAAAGATGTACTGTCATTTCTGCGGGTAAACAATCAATCTGTAACTATACAGCTTTTACAATTCAGAGACCAGACTGGTTAACTCAGCCGTTAAGTATCTGACATTTGTGTTTCAGCATTGGGCCACTGTAACTAATTTGTTTGAGCAAAAACTCCCTGTGCACCACCCTACCAAAGAACAAAACGTTCCCTGTCAAAAGTAGGCAAACCAGTAGTACAACATTGCATTAGAACAAAACATGATACAATCATTTAACATCTAACAGATCAGAGGATGACTGAAATAAAGTGCATATAACAGAGTCAAAAATGAAAAGCCCAGTAAATATACAGTTAAATAGTGAATCTGTTTTTAAGCTTGTACTACATGTTGCAGCATAAAGAAACACACATTTTGACATAACCACACACTAAACACGTTAGTGGACGGAACACAGACTTGGCCCAATCCCAAAGTGAGTCCTGAGGACGACCCTAAACCCTTTACGAATTTTGCGAGAACGCGCACCAAAGTCCGTGAGTCTGAGTCTGGACTTTGGGATTGGGCCCATGTTTATATACTGTACAGTTTACCAGAATTGATGGTTAAGGAAACAAAGAAGGGGCCGGGGACAGACACAGAGGCTGATCCCTGCTCACAACCTCATTCATATGCAACTGCTCTAATATTTCATTTTGATGAATCTTTAAGATAGAGAAAACAGTAAAATGTGAAATATAATCAAACTGTTCACACTCCATATGTATATTAGAAATAACCCAACGATTATCACTACAACTCAGAAAATAAATTTGGTAGCATGACATTGCATAAGAGACTAACAAACAGCTGCAGTGTATAGGTGCAGCAAAAGTGTACTGGAAGATCTTAGTATGATGACCTTAAATGAATCATCAGGAATGTCTGAACAAGTTCAGAAGTGCCTTGTTGTTGTTTCCCCGGCTTCCACTGTTGGTGACAGGCCGATAAAGCCGTTAAGGTTAACGTTAGAAGTTAAATTACCTTCAATTTCCAGTCCATGTCCACATCGGCACATCTATCTGTAAACAGCTGTCCCAACTATTTAAAACTGACGTTATCAACACTAGTGTATGGAAACGTAATACAGAAACATTTTTTGGTAAATATGCTTCATATAGAAAACTAAAATAGGGTTTGAAATCTCAGTAATCTGCAAATATGTAAGTAAAGTTTGTAAACAGATTTTTTTTCTTTTTTTGTTTGCTCTCAAGGTGTAACCGACTTTTGTATTACCCTGCAGGCTGCAGTACATCCTGGTGTGGTGTGTGTATAATTGTGTATGAGCACTTTTGGAGAGGTGGTGTTCAGTTCACAGCCATTTGTATGTACTTTGTTTAGCAAGATATTCCTTATTTGCATATGAAGGAGGGAGGGATTACTATGGGACTGTTTGGGATGATGAGTCCCTTGTTTCTATTACTATTTGATTATGTATGATTATAGTATGGTCCTTATTTCTTAGACTCTTTCTAAATGATTCCAAACAGTTTAATTTGATATTTAAGATAAGTGTTGCTGAAATGACCATCTAATAATATCTTAATGTGAAACTCCTTAGAGATTAAAAGATGATTAGACATACACTAGATAATATGTTAAGCATTGTTTAATGTGGCACTGTATAAACCAATATTGCAACTTGCTTGACACCAGAGCCAAAGAATAGTGTGTTTCAGCTCAGTGTTTGGTCACTTCATGTCCGGGCAACGTCATAGTTGGCTACGAACCAGTCGCAAGTCATCTGTATAGCTAGATAGAAGAAGAGAGAAAGGGGGAGGGAAAAAACATCACCAGGCTGAGGGTGCATGAAAATATTCATTCAAAGACTAATCTTGACTAATCTTGCACCAAGGCAACAAAAAAACAACAACTCTGCTTCTGTGCTATCATGTACGCAGTGCTATAAGATCAAACTAAGTATTTTATAGGAAGCTTTAAATTATCTACCATATAGTTGAGACTATGGCACTAAAGCAACAACAATACTCAACTTCTTAATGATTAAAAAAAAGTACAGTGAACTCTGACCTTCTTTAAGAGGTGTGAAAGGGAAGTCAGGAAGGTAGCGTCTTAGTTTGGCATTGCTGGCTGTCTTCTTCATCTGACCATCTGACAGGGTGGTGTCAAACTGATGTTAGGGGTCAAGGGGAGACTGGATTTTGCTTCTGTACTTAACTGGCTACATGCAGCATAGTAACATTTTAATTAAAATACATTTTATTTGAAAATGCACAGCCTCCCTGAAAGTGGTTGCTCAAGAACAACAAATGAATTGCTTAAAAAAAAAAGACTTAACCTCATCATTTTGGCAATATCCAATTACATGTTTGATTTCAAGCCAGTAACTCCTTATGGAGCTTAATTGTAAAGAATCTCTTAAAGGTGCTCTAAGTGATTTCACACATTTTTTAGGCTAAAACATTTTTTCGTCACATCCTCTAGCTGCTGTCCACTCAACACACTGTAAAAAAAAAACGCGGTCTCTGTAGACATCTCAGGGTCCACAAACGGCAACAAAAACAAACCTGCACCACGAAACATAACAGTGTTCCAGCCTAAAATCGACAAGGAGGAGTTGGTTGAGCCATCACCGCAGCAGCGTTAGCACGTAGGCAACTTCCACAATGCGAGTTCATGACTCAACCAGCTCCTTCTTGTCGGTTATTGGCTGGAACACTGTTTGTTATGTTTCGTGGTGCAGGTTGGCGCAGTTTGTTTTTGTTGACTTCTGTGGAGCCTGGGCTGTCTCCAGAGACCGTGTTTTTTTTACAGTGTGTTGAGTGGACAGGCAGCTAGAGGATAGTGAGGAGATGTTTGCTGTATGGGACAAAAAATGTTGTAGCCTAAAAAACACTTGACATCGCTTAGAGCACCTTTAACAGTAGGAAATAAGTTTAACAGTTTACTGTTGATCTCCACGGCACAAAAGCATCCCAGAAGTAAAACCATAGACGCACACACTTCTTAATACGATAAACTAGGCAGTGTTGGAAGGATACATGTACTTTGCCTTTGAAGTCCAGAGCCTTTGTAATCAAGTCCACGGCCTCTTTGATTGAGATTTCATCTTCTTCACCCACTGAAATCCACAGTAAAAAGTGAATGAGTGAACTGTGCATACAGTGACTGTGTCCCACACCGCTGTTTTGAAGCAATAACTTTCCCCATTTTCTTTGGCATATAACACAATCACAGACACCCCGAAGCGCATTATAATGCTTGCTAAAAGTGAGCACAGCACTGTACTCACCAGAGAGGATAATAGGGTCAATTTCTTCATATTCTCTGAGGGCCCAAATGATTAGACGACCTAAATCCTGAAAGTAAACAAAGACAATGGGACTAGGTTTTCTTAGTTGACATGTAAGAATGTTATCATGCTCACTTTATCTTAATACAGTCGAATATGCATTTGGCAGAGATAGTTACAGTATGCAATTACATTTTCATACAAGCGCATACCTATACAGTAATATATTTGGGCAATATGTATTGATACTCATACCAGAGAGTAGATGAACTGTCTCCTAGGAGCTCCAGAGCCACAGACATTCACAGCAGTTCCTTCCTCTGTGAGAGAGACATGAGAAAGTAGACTATTAGCTGGGTATTGTCTGTGTTTGCATGTGTTATTCATTGGTTGCAGTATATATGTGTGTGTGTGTGTGTGTGTGTGTGTGTGTGTGTGTGTGTGTGTGTGTATCAAGATGTCTGAGTTAATCACTTTTGGCCTTGTATGTCTTGTTCATTAGTGCCGACAGCACATGACCATTTTCTATGTTGAAGTTGTCATAGGGACCAAACACATTGGTCGGGATGACCGCTGTGTAATGATGACCATACTGCTGAAAGTATGCCCTGTCAACACGAACACAAACAGAGTAACGATCAGACATACTGTAACACAGATGAACACTTTTCTGCAGGCTTTCATGTTTGTTTTTCCCCCCTCAGTAGCTCAAATGTTTGGAGGTGTCACAACACGTTTCTCTCTTTCAACTTCCCACTTTCAACAGTAAACACGGGTAAAGTTTTCATGTCATGGCATCTTTAACTAGAAACTCTATCCCTCCTAGAGCCCATTGTGCTTTGTGACATTCACAAATTGAACTGGTCTTAACTGGCTGACTTAACACTTTGCTCGGTGTATTACATTCAATTATAGATGTTTTCACAATAACAGAGCAGTGGATTGTATTTTGGCATAAAGGCCCAGCCATAAGTTAAATAAAAGCTACAAAAGACAAATACAAAGTATTTGCCTGATCGAGTGCCACCCCCACAGCCCTTTGTTGAGGATGAAGTCTTGTCATATTTATAGTATGTCTACACCACACCCCTGTTTGCACTGCACAGCTGTTACCTGTTCTGAACATCAATCATCCTTTTAGCATGCGAGTATCCAAAATTGGAGCTATGGGGTGATCCGTTGTGTATCTATGAGAGTGGAGCATTAGATCAATATATTTAATTTATTTTTATTTACAATAAGACAATACCACTTTTAATAAAAAAGATCTGCATTGAAAGTCCACCTAACAACCCACAAATCCCCCTGAATTTATGCTTGAAACGACAACAAAAAATGTATATAGGTAGTGTGTTGCTAAAAAGTTCAGATGACCCACACTGACTAAATGTATAAAAAAAAAAAGCTTACCATGGTCTCATCGATAGGGTATGTGGTTTTGTCAGGGAAGATGCAACTGGACAGGCAAGACACGACCCTGGTGACACCCATCTCGTGGGCTGTTTGTAGGACGTTGTCATTGATTTTGAGGTTGTCTCTCTGTAAAGGTTTCAGACTGTCAGACTGGCCATTACAGTTTAAAGACAATGTAGATACAGTCATGTGAACAAATTAGGACACCCATGCTAAAGTTGACTAAAAAGAGGAAAAAATCTTTAGGAAATTGATCTTAATGCCTTAATTAAAAAAATGAGGAAAAATCCAATCTTTAAGGACACCAATTTTCTTAGTGAATGAATAATGTATCGTAAATAAATAAATGTTTTTCCTTAAAATACAGGGGGCATAAGTAAGTACACCCCTATGTTAAATTCCCATAGAGGCAGGCAGATTTTTATTTTTAAAGGCCAGTTATTTCATGGATCCAGGATACTTCCCTTGGAATTGAAATAGCTCCACATCATCACATCCCCTTCACCATACCTAGAGATTTGCATGGTTTTATTTCAGTTAGCCTAATAGCTGGTTTGATTTGCATTGAGAGATGATTTTATGGAAAGTACCCCATGTCAATCTGTAGGTATGGTGAAGGGTATGTGATGATGTGGGGCTATTTTAATTCCAAAGGCCAAGGGAACTTTATCAGGATGCATAGTATCCTGGATCCATGAAATAACTGGCCTTTAAAAATAAAAATCTATTTAACATAGGGGTGTACTTACTTATGCCTCCTGTATTTTAAGGAAGAACATTTATTTATTTACGATACATTATTCATTCACTAAGAAAATTGGTGTCCTTAAAGGTCGGATTTTTCCTCATTTTTTTAATTAAGGCATTAAGATCACTTTCCAAAAGATGATTTTTGTATTCCTCTTTTTAGTCAACTTTAGCATGGGTGTCCTAATTTTTTCACATGACTGTATGTGTCCATTAACCCCACTTTTACAGTATATAGAGTCAAAATATAGATTTATGTTGCAGCTGTGGTGGATCATTCATTATCTCACCAAAAAGTGCAGATTCTCCTTCATGTGTAGATAGAGTCCTCCAACTTTTGCAGCCAGGTGGATGACATGAGTGGGACGATACTTCTCGAACACAGCCCTGGTCTGAACAACGTCTCTGTTTGTGTTGTAATGCCACATTTATTTAAAATTGGATAGAGATTGGAAAAATATACAGGCTTGAAAAAAAAGGACATTGTAACCTGAGGGTGCCTGTTTGAATTCTTGTCCTCTAGTGTTTGTGTTGGAGCGCATCAATTACAGACACATTTCTTTGTAGACACAATTGGGTAGAAGAGTACAATTAAAGCAACTTACACAAGATCAGCATCCTTGGAAGAGAGGAAGATCCATTCTTCTCCCTCCAGTTTCCCACCTTCCTGCTGCACCACATGCTCAATGGCTTTGCCCACCAACCCAGATCCACCAGTCACCAGGACACGCATTGGCCCTACTTTGATCTCTGACCCCATCTTCTATAGCTGTGCTGGCTCCTTCGAGTTAACAATTACACAGAAAATAGGTTTAATGATTCAAATAAATCTAATCAACATAAATGTGCTACATGTATTCGCTCTTTAAAAACAACAACTAGGTAAACCAAATTAATACACAAATTTAGATATCACATTGACAAAAAATTAGGACTCTAAGCTGAAAAATACAAGTAACATAAAAGTCCTTACCTTTGTGTTAAAGGGCTGAAAAAAGTGTGGATATACCTTGAGTGTTTGCCTAACCTGTGTTGCCTACCAGTAGACAGTCGGTGCTGATAAGGGCATCAATCCTTTGTATAGTATGTCGTTGTACTTGTTCAGCTTGTTCCTCCTCCTCTCTTTGGAGTGATGAGCAGGGTTTCAGTGTGTGAGGTAATTTGAGACTCCTCTTACGCCTCTGCTTTTTGATTCATGTAGGAGATGAGATGCTACCATCTACTGGTCATAATGTATATCAGACTTAACTTTATAAACATTTATATGTGCATGTATGTGGTTAGGGCAAAAAGCAAAAGTAAAGATTCCAGTTGTCCTGCAGCTTGAGATACTGTATGTTGGGCACATGGAAGAAAAATGAAAAAGAGCTCCCGTCTACCTATAAAGAATAGGATGAAGTAAGCCAAGTTCTCTTTCATTTTATTTGGAAATTATTCACAGGGGTCTCTGTATTATACAGAAGTAGAAGAACACACCAAAGTGATGATAATACACAAAAACACGATTCAGAATCAAAAGGACCCTCCCTGCCTTTTAATGTTGAACCAACACATTTTTAGTACAAAATTTAGTACTCTTCACTTTCCGGTGCGATTCAACCGGATAAATATTTCTCAATAGCACAGTATGGAGAGTGTCTCAACTGCTGAATAATGGCCTGGACACTTCACCATTTATGTATATAATACCAATACATGAACCAAAAAAAAACTTCTGTTCATATCCAAGCTGAGTGGAAGTGGGTTTTACATCGGAAGGTTCCGACAGATGACAGAGATACGACGCAGCCGAGGCACTCTCTGTCCATTGAACACAGACTCGTCGTCTTTCAGGATCTGGTGAGTGAAGTTAAATCTGGCCTGGTCCCTGTATGGGTGTGAGGAGAACAGGATGAAACATATTACTGCACTGTAAGATGCTGGGTATCCTACAGAGTATGATACAACTACAGCACACTTCATGATGAAATATGTGCAGCAAATACTGAACCTCAGTATGTAGAGGGAGCGCCGGGGCAGCAGCAGGTCCAGCCATTCGTTGGTGGCATCCTCCTTCACCAAGCGCATGATACTGTCTGACAGGAGACTCAACCCAGCAATAGTGCTACCACAGAACTTAAAAAAGACGGAGAGAACACACCTTGGATAACAGCCCAGGTCTTACCAATGTATACAGTGCTGAGGAATCGGATATTGTCTATGTTGGAAACTAACATTTGTGATTGGATGCAGAAAAAAAAAGGAGAAAAAAAACATACCTTGACACTGTCAATGTGAGGCTTGATATAGCCAGTCTTGTCCAGATCTAGAATGTGCACAGGCCCGAGGAGCGGACTACCCTCAGGAAACGCTACTGATCGGACACGACTCAAGACCTCTTCACACTTTGCCCCCCACTTCGCACGCTCAGTCTCTCTGTACCCGTGAATAGCCTGAATGTGGGGAAAGTGAACACAGCACAAATGTACGTGTCACTGTCATCTCAAATACATTTGTGCTCTAACTTTGCAGTAAGTGAATTGAGAAATGATTGAAATGATGCTCAGAAATAATTCCACAGCCTGTGGTTGTACAGTGAGTAAGTCTAATGCATTGCTTATTTTCTGATTTTCTGACATGACATGTTTATTATTTCTGCCTATATGAGCCAGTACTCTCGAAACAGGATTTTTATTAAGGGATTTGCGTGACCAAAAACTATACCCAGAAACAGGACAATACAAAGATGTTCTTGCATCTACAGGTGAAATTTGGCCAGAAAATGCCTTCCTATTAGGGCTGGGCTATATGGAGATAATCAAATATCATGATATTTTTGACCAAATACCTCGATATTGATACCGCAATGATATTGTAGTGTTGACTATTGGTGCTTTCACTAAATATTTACACAATGAGATTTTTGATAAATAATCATCAGATATGTGGATATAATGACTAAGTTGGTAAAGGCAAATAACAGAACGGTTATAACAGTCTGGTAAGTTCAGAAAATGACATCACTTTACTGTAATGCAGCCTTTAAAACCAGGAAAAGGCAACACTTATGCCATGTTACGATATTACGATATCCAAAATCTGAGACGATATCTAGTCTCATATCACGATATCGATATAATATTGATATATTGCCCAGCTCTACTTCCTATATGATATATATTAAAGACAGGTGTAAGAAACGGTCCATCTGTGGATAGAGATCCAGCTACAAAGTGAAAGTGGTCCTTTAACTCGTATAAGTAGCATATATTGGCCGGGGTACTAATTGGGCTTAATTAATCGTAAAATCTGTAAACACAGGTGTGCGTTGCAACGTCACATGCACATTGTTAACAAGCGAGAAACTTGTTGTAGACCCGTTTCAACTATCAACCCTGTACTTCTTAACATAACTTACATCGTCCCAATGGTCGAATTCGTAGCGTTTCTTCTTCAGGCCTGGCTCCAGCTCTGCCAGAAAAACCCCCTCCTCCTCCTCAGTGATGAAGCCCGTCTTCACCTCCACCTGTGAGCCAAGTCTCTGCACAAGCTCCCGGCTTGACCCGACGATGAGAGCCTCATCTCGGATAGGTAACGTTAACAGGCCGCTGCTGGCACAGGAGCTCAGACGTCGCTGGTGACTGGTGTAAACCGCTGGTTTGCGGATTCGTTTTAATACTTCCAACAACGGTTTCATCCTCCTGCCTGTAATATTATTAGTCAACCTCACTACGCTGTCCTGTTTACCTTTAGCTGTGTTTTGGTCTTGTTGACAGAAGTCAAGCGGCAATGTGAGACGCCATGTTGAAAACGCAATGCATTGTGGGGGGTGTAGTCTTCCAGCAGTAAAACACATCTGGGATTTCTCTGCCCAAGGTGAGTAGAACATGAAAACGTTTGAAATGAAAGCGTTTCCCAATCTAAATATAATTTGAGAATAGAAAATATTTGAAATAAATACCTAAAATATATTGTCACCTAAGGTGAAGTACAGTCTTACACATTTCTCTGATATAACCTTTTATATTGAGGATGTATAATTATTCTACATATTCGGTATAGAATATATTTCTGACATGACTTGCATGGTTTGGTTTTTGAACGAAGTGCCTTGTATACACTTGTTAACTTTGATAAGAAATAGAAATAGATCATTCATATAGACATGCAGACTTACTAATTGTCTCATGTTGGTAATATCATATGATAATGATCCTGTGAAGGGTAGAGAAGCAAACAACAATGGACATTGGAATGGATTTTAATTACCATCAATAACTAATCATACACCAATCATACAACAGCTTGCATCAGTATATGTGGTTTGTATGTTATCTGTATGGGCACTCTTTCAGGCCTTCATGAAGTGATCAGCCTTAAAAGAAGCTTACTAAGTGCAACCCTTCTTGCTCTCATAGCTTTAGGATGTGAACACAGAGTGGCAACACGAAGAAAAAGAGGGACTGCAGATGTTGCAGTTCTTCGCTGTGACCACCGTAGGGCAGTGGAGACTCATGATTGTAAATACACTCAGGTCAGTTCCACTCCACCTGTGCCAACATCTAGTAAAAACTTTCAAAGACAAACATTAAGAGAGGAAGTGGAGTTTCTAATGTGTCTACTGCCAAGTGTGTAAATACAGAAGGACAAAACACTCACAAAGGTTTTTTGAAATTTTTTTTCAGGGCTTGTTGATTACAAGCACTTTGATTTTTCTCAGATTGATAACGTTTATAACTCTTATTTCTTAAGTTAATAATAACCTAATAGTTCAGTATTTATCATACTTGAGTGACAGCCTGCGTCATAAAAACACAAATAAATGATAGTTGAATTAAAAAGGAAATGTGTGTATTTGGGTTAAACAGATCTAGGAACAGAATATGCAGACATTATTAAAGAAATAAAAAAATAGGAAACAGTAAATACAGAATAAAATTAAATGAAACATTTTAAAATATACATTACTTTCTCTGTCCCTTATTTCACTTTTTGGGCCACATAGTGAAATGTGGGAGATGGGGAACCTATTTGAAATATTTGAAGGGTTGAAAAAGAAATGGAGTATGAAGAAAGAGAGAGAGAAGAGAGAGAAGAGAGCAGTTCAAGTGGGGACCAGAAAAAAAACACTGGCCTATTTACCAATAAGGACAGGTTACACTCTCTCTCTCTCTCTCTCTCTCTCTCTCTCTCTCTCTCTCTCTCTCTCTCGCTTCCTCTTTTGTTTCCAGGCGAACCCTTTGTTAGTGAAATATTGTAACCATATAGAAGGAAAGTGAGACATAATTGCCCTCACAGGAAATCTGTGGCGCTTACAACTGATGTTTAAATTCAGTATCAGATAGATAAGATCTAAGAAGGGTAACTGTCAGGGAACCCCGAGATGGAGGAAGAAGATGTTGCTTGTGCAGAACCAGCTAGCTGCATTACCCTACTTATGAGTAGGTTAATGTTTCTATATGTTTAAAAATGCCTTATGCTTTGTTCTGCAGGCTGCTGCACATCCAAACACATCCACTGCCTATATAAAAGGATTATTAGTGCGCCTACTGTGAGCCTCCTGTTGGTCTCGGTCAGTGAGCATCCACAATAAAACTAACTCACACCACCCCTCCTCCAACACACACACACACACACACACACACACACACACACACACACACACACACACACACACACACATAACTGATGTGATGCCCATTTCATTGTTGGATGCCATGTTGCTGCCCCAAGCATTACATTCATCCAGCCATGATGAGCGTTTTGGGTTCATATTCTCATTCCCAGTTGGTGCACTCATTTAAAGCTTCTATGATTCACTGCATTTTCATCGTTCAGCTTGTCTTGGAGGCATCATTATGCCTTCTGTTGAATCATGCAATTAAAGTGAAAATCACCAGAAAAACACTTGGCAGTGGTCAGTTTGGAATGTACAAACCCGTCTGCAGTAAATGCGCATAAGCACCAAGAACTCAGAATGTCACAGGATAATCTAAAGATTTGTATGCATCATAAAATCATGAAAAATAAATGAAGTGGGACCGAGTGGTTGTTATGGTAGCACTGTTGTAATAGAGGTACATAAACTTAAAGGGGAACTCCACCAATTTTACACATCAAAGTCTGTTTACAGGTCTTAAGGCTCTGACACTCCAACCCAACGGCCGACCGTCGGCAGAAAAGGCAGTCGGACTCATCAGTCGGCTCCCGTCTCTCAAAAAAGTGCCTCAGAACACACCAAAGCAACGCCGACCTGAGCGTACGTTCTGCGCGTGCGCGAGACGTAATATGTCTCCATAACAGCAGGCGGCACTAATCTCTATTTTCGCCCCAAAAAATGAAAACTGGAAATGACGGAACATCTCTCTAAACCTGGTAAACACAGAGCACGCTGCCGTCAATCATTGTTTTCATCAGAGAGGGTTGATAGTAGTCAAGAAGGACCGCTGTTGTCATTACTCGCTGAACGGAAGAAAATACGATGGCTAGTAATAAGAAGATACTGGCGTTGTCAGCTCTCAGGCTTTTTCTTTTGGAAGATGCACTGATTTGCTAGTCAGGGGCTAGCACTCCACCAATCAGATTGGTCATTGAGTCCGACTGCCAACTGGCTGAATCAGCAAGTCAAATCGGCCAAAATGGATGCCGACGGCTCCTCCGACTGACGATGGCACGGAACACACCGAACAGACTTGAGTCACCAACCTTGCCAGGCTGTCCGACGGCCGATAATCGGGTTGGTGTGTCAGGGCCTTTAGGGAGTACTACTGCATGTGTGAAAAAAATAGTATAAAGCCTTTTGTGGCTCCGGAGCTGCGTGAAATCTGGTAAATAGCCTCAAGTGATGTCACTTTTAACTATCCATCATGAGTAACACAATGTTATAGGAAAGGAATGCAAAGTCAGTAGAGTTCTCTTCTTAAGTTAAGTTCACACAGTGAGATGGACCCTAGGACACACACAGAGGGAGAAAGCAGTGGGAGGGGGGGAATACAAAATCCTTATCTCCCATGTTGTCTAGCTGTGAGTCTGCATACCTGTCTCTGGGCGTCTGTCCTGTCAACCAGTGTGTCCTATAGTCCAACATGCTCTGCATCCTCCTCGCCTGGTGCCGTCCATGGTCATGAACTATCTGGGCTGCCAGCTCTTCACGATGTGTATGGGATATACAGTCATGTGAAAAAATTAGGACACCCATACTAAAGTTGACAAAAAAGAGGAATAAAAAATCATCTTTTGGAAAGTGATCTTAATGCCTTAATTAAAAAAAAGAGGAAAAATCCAACCTTTAAGGACACCAATTTTCTTTGTGAATGAATAATGTATCGTAAATAAATAAATGTTCTTCCTTAAAATACAGGGGGCATAAGTAAGTACAACCCTATGTTAAATTCCCTTAGAGGCAGGCAGATTTTTATTTTTAAAGGCCAGTTATTTCATGGATCCAAGATACTATGCATCCTGATAAAGTTCCCTTGGCCTTTGGAATTAAAATAGCCCCCCACCCCCCACATCATCACATACCCTTCACCATACCTACAGATTGGCATGGGGTACTTTCCATAAAATCATCTCTCAATGCAAATCAAACCAGCTATTAGGCTAACTGAAATAAAACCATGCCAATCTCTAGGTATGGTGAAGGGGATGTGATGATGTGGAGCTATTTTAATTCCAAAGGCCAAGGGAACTTTATCAGGATGCATAGTATCCTGGATCCATGAAATAACTGGCCTTTAAAAATAATAATCTGCCTGCCTCTATGGGAATTTAACATAGGGGTGTACTTACTTATGCCTCCTGTATTTTAAGGAAGAACATTTATTTATTTACGATACATTATTCATTCACTAAGAAAATTGGTGTCCTTAAAGATTGGATTTTTCCTCATTTTTTTAATTAAGGCATTAAGATCAATTTGCAAAAGATGATTTTTGTATTCCTCTTTTTAGTCAACTTTAGCATGGGTGTCCTAATTTGTTCACATGACTGTATGTGCATGTGCTCTATTCTTTCACAATATGATCCTATTATCCTTTAAAATTTCTATACATTTTGATGTAGTGCCAGAAACCATTCTGTTACACAGTTGGACTAAGCTTCAGTTTAGTTGAACTAAACTAAATACAGCAGCTGACCTAATTTTCTATGGTTGGACACTGGAATCTTCACCTACCTTACTTTTTACTGGTTATATAAAGGTGTATTTTATGGCAACTGCAAAATAGTATTTTTGACACATACTGTAATATATCATTAACTGATATATGGCGGTAAACCACAATTAGCTGTGTATGATGTGGACCAGTCTTGCAGAGGTTTACATTTAAGTCTGCATTGGGTCTGTGGAGGACCGGGTTCAGCAGGGGCGGAGTGCTCTACATCCATCCAGCCATTGAATTATTCAGCCTTATGAATCATTGAGTCACGACACTCCTTTTTAGGCCCTCGCCTCAGAGCTCCAGCCTCACAGCTACACCCATTTAAACATCTGACATAGAAAGAAAACAAAACAACGGAAAACAGTCATCAGAAGTTTAATTACTTTCTCCATCTAGTTGTGCTGAATCATTACCTTTATTTTCGAAGACGCAGTTGTTATTGCTACTGCTTCCTTGCCGAGTTCAGCATCCAACGTAAATGTAAAACAATCCCTGAAGCTAATCACATATGCTAAATACGCTATTAGTCTACATACTGTAAATTCCATTGACAAGCATGCACATTTTCATATTTTATTTTATTGTAAAGAGGATTTGTATACCCATACAGTATCTTAAAGACAATGTGTGGTTTCAGTCCTTGTCAAAGGCATACAGCAATCACTCACAAAGACACTGCTGTAGAGCCTATCATGTTGCATTATTTTTCTCAGCCAAATATGCTATGACTACAAAGAGATGATCATGTATGTCTATCTCTTCTATAGAGACAGTGTATGTGTTCTTGTGAGGTAACAATGTTTTATGCATGGGTGGCCTGGGAGCTGTTGCTCTTCAGTGCTTCTTGTGCTGGCTGTGTGGAATAACAGGTTTGGACAGAAGGCTGCTGCTCCTCAAAGGCTGCAGCTCTGAAGGGCAATAGATAATTTCACAGATCATCACACCCAAGTGTAAACACATACATTTGTGAACACAAAGATACACAGGATAGAAAAGAAAGAACAGCCTATAAAATTGGAAGACACTTTTTTTTAAAGCCAAAATTATATACATTTCATAGGTGCTCACTGCATCTGAATCATCAATCACGGTTAGTAGTTTATTTTAGCTTATGGTGATGTTTTATAGACTTTGAGATTGTGTAAGAAAACTGCAGTCTTAGCATTTTAACAGACCCATCATGTGCAGCATAATTTAAACTGGAACCAGCCAAAAACTAGCAAAAGAAGAAGACATCATATTATGATATAAACATACAAGACCTTGTACATTTCTTTGCAGACCACATTTGTCTTATTTATTTACTTTTCTTTAAGTTTTTTCATGCTGTTAATTTTTTTTTGTAAGGTTTTTGATACCAGCTGCTGTGCTGTTGTGGTCATTATTTTATTTTGTAAATGGTGTTTTACTATCCATGGACTGATAGTTCTTGTAGCATAACGTTGGTGCTATGTGAGCTTGTTGAGGCGCTCTCCGTGGTGGTGACACGTCCATGGCATGAGGACATTAGTGCTGATTTTGTGGTGCTGTCCATGGTCCTCACTTGATGGCAGTGAGGTTAGCAGCAGTATGTCACTTGTTTCAGTGACTCTCTCTCTCTCTCTCTCTCTCTCTCTCTCTCTCTCTCTCTCTCTGATTATCTGGAATTAATTGATCAAGAATTAAGATTTGTGTTATTGCATGCCCTTGTGGTGGGGTCAGTCTCGCTCTCGCGGCCGGAAGCCTCGCTTAAGTGGACACAAAGCAAAACGATCCCTTTCTGACATATCGGATAGACGTTTAAGGTCGTGCTGTTATCGATTAACGTTCACATGTGCAGTGTTCTGATTCAATCTCTTGGAGAGGTGAATTACTTCTCCCGGTCAACCTTAAATCTATGTAGGCTATATATGTATTTCCCATTCACAGATGCAGCTATTTCTAGAGTCAATCAATTAGTCACATAATAGATTAAAAGAATGTTTCCCTGTGATGTTGTAGGCTACAGCCTTCCTCTCCTCTTCTCCGGGGCTTAATATAACGTGGCACCAGTACTTTGCTCACCTTGTAGGCCTAGTTGTGAGTGACTTATAGCATGCATTGAACATGAGACCTCTCTTTGTCATCACTTTACATGACCCAGAAAATGCAATCGAATCATCATGTACAATCAAAGATGGAAATACAATCGGTATTCAGACTGAAACTGCAACCTTGGAGATTTCAGTTTGAAACTAAAGAGTGTTTAAAAATGAGGTTTTAACATAGATAATGTATAGAAATGTTATCACAAGAAGAAATACTGCAGTTCGTATTATCTCTTGGCTTTATCCACGTTGTCTCTGTTTCTGTTATGTAATTGAAAATATGTGCTGTGCCTTGACTTTAGCGCAAATCATGCGGCGCACCTTGAACAGGCACCTGTGTTTTGGTGGAGCTATGAGAAAAGCCTCGAGGAGAGGAGAAGAGGAGAGGGAGCCAGGGAAGATGATCCTCGACTCGGTTTCGGGGAGGGAGGGAGGGAGGGAGGAGAGAGCGCTCTTCGTCCATTAATTTCCAAATGTCTGTTGCTAAGAATAGCCTCCACCTTCCCTAACAAACACTCGCAGACTCGCGCGCGCACACTTTGCCGCGCACTTTCTCCCGTGTGCGCGCAGTCATTGTCAGCTTGGGTTGCAGCTGTATCTTTGCACAAACTGCATGCCGCCAACACCCCGCCTCTCCGCCACACATAGGCGCGCATCTGGCTATAATAAGCATACTTATTAGGTCTTTGTGAAATACACACTTACACAGAGGTGGAAGGAAATTAGAAACACAGTCACACAGTTGCCGATGTCACCTCATCCTCTATGCGCCAACAGGCTCCTTTACGCATTATTTGAAATTGATTTGGAGTTGGGTTGCTTGTGAGGTCCAGTTCAGCTGGGCAGGGCTATAGCCCGAAGCACCTTAAAATAAACAGGCGATAGTCGATGCCTCCGTCCGTGACATAGCCTACGTCTGGAAGTTGGACGAGCTGCGTGCGTCATGTGCTGCAGCTGCAGAACCGATCAGGCTCTCATTGTTCACACAAACTGAAAGACAACGATTTCGCGCGCGGTGCGAGCTATTTAATTTACAGGCTTATACTCTGGCCTGAATTCCAAAGAAAGAGCCGGTCCCCTCCCTTTCATTTTTGTCTCCATCCACTCATCACCGATCCATCTATCCATCCGTCCTTCTGTCCCCCCTCCTCCTCCCCTTGGGGCCGCTGGACGAAGAGAGAGGAGGCCGTGAGGAACGCTCTACCCTACTCCAATCAGAGAGAGAGAAAGGACACTCTGCCAGGACATTTGGGCTTATCAGTGCGGACGAAGGTAGACTTTTCGGGGCGGGGATGGTGAGGGACTTTTTCGGCACTGCTGCACCTCGAACATCCAAACCAAGATCATGAGAGGGTGTAAGACGGCAGAGAAGCGGCCGTCATACCCTTGTTTTTGACGACGCCGTCCGTGTGTCCCTTTCTCAGCTTCTGGATGGCCGCGCAGGTGACGGAGAGAAGATGATGGTTGCAGCGAGGGAGGATATTATAGAATTCGTTTGAGACAATTATTTCATCTTCAGCGCTTGACAACAATGACAGCGACATTTCAAAGGAAAACGGTATTTTTCTTTCTCCTTTCTACTCGAGATTGTGCACTCTGAAATAAGACGCATTCATAACAAATGCCACAATTTCCCTGGTCTCAAGGCTTGTTAGGTCGCACTGGTAAAACAACTGTAAGGTGGCGGGAGCCCCATTATTCCCACACACTGTGCCAAACATTGCGGATGTTTCAAAATTAAATAAATAACAGTAGCTTTTTCCCTTGTCAATGCCTTTTAAGTCTTCGGAACCGCGACCGTTTCCAAAATGAACGTCACTGACGGCCATAGCTATGGGCTGTTAACCATTTTCACAGATTTATTTTCGACAATCTGATTTATTGAGGCCTGTGTGATTTAGAGTCGTTTAGATTGTCATTACATGCTGTCATGAGAGTAAAGAAATAAATCGTCCACAAAGGTGCAGGAGGCTGTGGTGCGCTCTGATACAGGCATGAACCATGGAGAACATGAAACATTCATGTTAACTCGCTATAGTCTCCCCATGATTTCATGTTGGGGGCGAATCCTGCTTTATACGGACATAAGAACCGACTAACACTGAGACACCCCACAGCACTACCCTACAGTGCAACCAGTCAGCCAACCGACCACACATTTAATTTACTCACACCCACAATTGGCCGTTGGCAGAGACGCAGAAGGAGACAGCAGCCTACATGGGCGTCCTCGTCTGCTAAAACCAGCATAGAACTGCTCGCCGGGTGCAGGTGTTCAGCGTAAGCTTACAAGACAACCCGTTGTGCATATGAGACGTTCTGATCCAGATGGGATGTAATGTTGTGTGGCTACACAGCTGAGCATTGGTCTTCTTCTCCGCTGCTTCGTGAAGATTGGCTTTCGGTGGTCAGAGAATGGCGCGGTTCGGAGATGAGGTACAGTCCAGGTATGGCGGAGGGCCCGGCAGTGGGGGCCCGGGCGGCCGCGGTGGTAGCAGGCAAGGAGGACCCCACGGACACGTTCACGGCCACGGGCATGGCCACGGGCATGGCCACGGTCCACCCGGAGGGCCCGGGACCCAGAGAATGTACAAGCAGTCTATGGCGCAGAGAGCCCGGACTATGGCCCTCTATAACCCCATTCCCGTGCGCCAGAACTGTTTCACTGTCAACCGCTCGCTGTTCATTTTCAGTGAGGATAACTTCGTCAGAAAATACGCCAAAAAGATCACCGAATGGCCATATCCTTTACCTGGCATAGTACAGTGAGTAAAAGCTGCTACTGTAGGCCTTGCCCGAGGATCAGGTAGGCCTAATGTGCATACAGATGATTGGATGGTTTAAATGTTTTCTCATTCCATGAGTTAAAGCCTTTAAGTTGTCATAATAACAAAGGTGTAACAAGCACATGCATCAGTGCAGGTCCATGTGAGGTAAGCTACAGGAGGTCACCGAGGAAATGCTCGACATGTAATTTATAGTTAATTAAGAGAAGGGGGGCATGAACCAGCGGACCCTTTCATGAGGCTGTTGATCACCATCAATCACTGTTAGTAATTTCATGTCACAGTCGCGAGGGACCTGCTTGATATACGTTGTGTGTGTGTGTGTGTGTGTGTGTGTGTGTGTGTGTGTGTGTGTGTGTGTGTGTGGTAGTGGTTGAGGTGGGGTGGGGGGTGTCAAGGGGGCGCTGCTGGTTGCTGATGTCAGCATGTGCAGTAGCCTAGCGCGGCTAGAGAAACAGGAGAGAGAGGGGGGAAGGGAGGAAAGGTGGGAGAGACCTAGAGAGAGATGAAAATAAGCAGCTACAATTTGTATGTGTGTGTGTGTATCCTTGCAGTGATGCATACACAAGCTCCCATATCAGCATGATGCAGGTGTCTTTCTAGGTGTGTGTGTGTGTGTGTGTGTGTGTGTGTGTGTGTGTGTGTGTGTGTGTGTAGAGAGAGAGAGAGAGAGCAGGTAAGTGTGAGTATACTAGGCTATTAACTTGTGCATTGACACAGTATTTAAATCTTTTCCACATTTTGAGCCGACTCTTAATCACACAAACTGCAGGTGTCACTGAATGAATGTGGCACAATTTCAAACTCTGTGTGTGTGTGTGTGTGTGTGTGTGTGTGTGTGTGTGCCACTGAGTGTGACAGTGTTCAAATTCCAGCAATTCCCTGCATTTTCATCTTTCATGATAACCAGCACGTATTGAACCATTCAGGGGAGAAATAGCAAGTGATTTCAGTATTTTCATTTGCAGGACTTGTGTATGTCTGTGTGAATGCATACAAATGTGGAAGCAAGTTTTAGTGTGAGTGTTAATGACAAGAGGGGAAATTGGAGTAATGATTGTATTGATCCATGCTGATGCTTGAGCCGTGACATAACTACACACACTAATTGGGCTGCTCTAGTGAAATGCAGGAGCTACTTATAGTGCCTCTGAATCATGTCTATTCACCATCTAAATGTTAGTGAGAGAGGGCGAGTGTGTGCAGAAAATCTGATGTTGTATAATCATATATTTCCTTTCCGAAACACAATTTACTATTTAATAACTCTGACGTTCTAAGATTTCCATGCAGTCTTGAAGTAGTGCATTCCTTTTGAATGAAACTAGTCATTTGTACAAGGTTTTCAAATGGTAGATTTCTTACTTTAAAACGAAACGTTGTGTAATTAGGATGTGTTCCCTCCCTATAAGCAACATTAATAGTGTTTCCAATTTATTAAAAATGCCAGCCACAGAGTTCACATACTGGACTGATAGAAAAGAAGAAGAAATGTAAAACCAACTGACGGCTGAGAGAAAAACAATTGTTACACTGATTTCAACCTTGACTGTTCTAATAACAAAACAGAGAAAGAATACATCCAAGAAAAAAAGGGGCCAATGGCAGAGGGTCTCATGGTGATTTGATCCAGGGCATCCAACATGTAAGGCAGTAGGGAATGCACAAGAATTATATATTTTTTCTTTTCTTGTACTGGCCTTTGAAATAAATAATCTTTAAAGTGGCTAAAGCTGGACCTTGTTAGGTTAAAGTTCAGACGACTTTCCTGTGAGTGGCAAGTTGTGATAGACCTCTTTTTAAAGAGGTCATGTCACAGTAGGAAAAGCAAATGTATAAATAATAATATGAATGATGGCTGAATTCCATTTAGCTGTTTCAGTTTCAAGGTCCTGATAATGTGCATGGCTGGCTCACTGGCCCGCTGTCATAGCTTACTGCGACACATGAATAAAACGGAGCGAACGTTTATGTTATTAGTAACACCTGTGCCTTTCCTACGACAAGTAGTCTGCTATGATTATCATCATTTGATCTCATTACATTTTTTTTCATTCCCTCATCATTATATTTGGCAGCATGGGAAATGTCCATAGCCTTGTGATGATGGGTCTGGTGAAGGCAGGAAGCCCAAAGAATATTGCTGAACTACCGTAAATGGAAATGTAGTATCTACATTCTTTGTGTGAAGAATAATTGTAAACAGAAGCAGTATCTTGTATAGCACAGTGCTGTGAAAGGAATGGGTTCAGATGTGGTGTTCTTGGTACAATTCTTAGGTTAATCTAATATTTAAATAACTGTAGGCGTAGAACTGTGAACTGTGAACTAGTTAATTTGAAGACTTCCAAGAGTGCTTGCTCAGATATTGCTATGTAAACTTGTAGCCGTACACAACAGATGAGGTTGCTTATTTTGTTTTATAATATTTAACATCTCTGCTCTGTGACATTAGTAAGGTTGGTTTCTTGGAACTTTATGATTGGTCTCTGATGGTCTAGAAATCAGCTGTTGAGGAAGGATTCATATCATCTATTTTTTTCTGAATTTGCAATAATGTTTGTATTTGGGTTATTGCTGGTCTTTCAAGTACAGTACACAGTCCCAACACCAATGTGGGGGTGTTTGATACAATAATGTGAACACTAGTATGATCTAATGTAACTCAACACAATAGCTCTGCAATAACTTCTACCTTTGTGAAGCTTATAATGTTCAATATTTGCTGAGACTGTGTCAGGGTGTTGATTCAATTTATTAGTAATTTCTGAAGCTGTGCTTTGTGGGGTTATCGTTTATTGGATTATAATAAATTGTGAGGTGTAGCTAGTAGAGCATTTTGTTCCCCTCACCAGGGAATACGTTCACGTTATACTGTCCATCCTTCGTATAACTTGGTCTATTGTGGGCAATCCGGAGTAAGTTTGAGAAACAGATGATGTTATGCTGTGGCTTAAAGTGGAAAAACTAACCAAGAGGAGACTAGAAGAAACAAAATGGATTTTATAATGAAATGCTGAGATTTTCATAAACTCTTTTAATTGATATTTCAAAGACTAAACCCACAGCATCTTTAGAAAAAAATTCCAGTAAAGGTCTCATTAATTATTAGGTATTAAATCACCCATTTTTGTGAAGGGTTTGGTTATATCTGACTGATTCATGATTAATTGTTTTGTGAATGGATTAGGTCTTACTGAGGTACCAAATGTGCTTAAAGGGTAACTACCGTTTCTTTTACCGTTTTTTTCAACCTGGCCCCTATTTTCCTGTTTTTGTGTCTAAGTGACTGATGGGAACAACAATCTTTGACATTGGTGCAGTATTAAGCAAGATCGCTGCAGTCGGCAGAGGCAAAACAAGCTACAACGTAAGTTAATAGGGCAATTGTCCAGCTTGTATTTACCTTCACAAAAGTGCTCTTTTTGCGACTGACAGGCTCAGATTGATATTGTAAGTGTCTGACAACATTATGGAAAGGATACCTACAGAGATAGACCTTTAAAACCTCTTTGAGACCTTTCTGTTTAACCAGAAACAGTTCTGAAGTCGCTAGCGCAAAACCCACCAGGCTCCATTTAAAAAAGCTATACTTTTAGCATGTATATATGCCAACACATGTAAATCGGTGAACTATGTGTTTATTTCAACCAAAACTAGAGTTATGATGGTTGGAAAAGTGGAAAGATGACCCAAAACGGTGTTTCATAAGTTTATTTTGGTTCTGTCGACTTTGAATAAAGTGCATTTTACGATGCTAAAATTACTATTTATTTACATGGAATCTGGTGGGTTTAGCAAATGCAATTTCGAATGGGTTAGAATGGTTTTATGTTTAAAAAAAAGGATCTTACTCTTCAAAAGAAAGGTTGACTTCCTTAGAAATCCTTTACATAATGTTGCCAGACACTTAGAATATTAATCTGAGCCTGTCAGTGGCAAAACAAGCACTTTCGTGAAGGTAAATAGAAGCTGGACAATTGCCCTATTACATTGTAGCCTGTTTCGCCACTGCCAACTGCAGCGATCTTGCTTAATACTGGACCAATTTCAAAGATTGTTGTCTGTCACTTAGACACAAAAACATAGGTCGAAAATAGGTCGAAAAGGTTGAAAAAAAAACGGTAGTTACCCTTTAAGCTTGAGACAGTTGAGGTAGTCCTCAATCTGCAGAAGGTGGTGTGGTGACAATTACCATCAATCATAAGGTCATCTCCAAACCCCACTGCACCACTGTGGACATGGTGTTCAGTGTCTCATTAGTTGATGTCCTTTCAAACTGTTTTTTTTCTAGAACTTTCAGATCCAAATAATCAACAGAAAATATGGTCAGCATTAGTGTAAATCTTATTGCATAACATAATGAAGGGCTCAGCAATATTGGTGGTATAGTTCATTAAAGTATAGAGGAAGACTGTGATTCATTCATTAGAACCTGCAGCCAACAGAAGTGTAACCAGATGCATGTTGAGTCAACTGACTTATTTTTCACTGATTGAAACAGCTTTTTGATACACCAGAGTCTCAGTGGAGTCACTATTCAGCAGAATTATGACCTGCGGCTTTATTTAGTTGTGAACTGACTCTGGACCCATGGGAGTACCATATAAATAACTATTCTCTCATATCCACATTTAGATACAGTAGGCAGATATTTGGTTGTTTAATTAAAATTAGCATTACAGAGTTCAGGGCTGTTACTGTGCCATTTCGTCATTTGCAACAATAGGCAAATGTTAAATACAATTAATACCATCATTTATCTTTCACACTGAGTTTGATTAACATACTAAACTATACACACAGAGCATAGTGTTCAGATACAATCTAACATATCATAAACTATGCCAGTGGCATCACAAACCTCGTGAGAATTTTACCAAGGCGACGTTTTGGCAGTGATTTTCGGCAAGAGCAGTCAACGAGCAGTGAATGTTATCATCTTGGGTCAACGAGCAGTGAACGTTAGCATCTAGGGCTAGTTCAATGTAACATAGGCTAATTTCTTCTCCCAGTCAAAAGCAGTAACTCTGGTTTTATTTGCAAGGACATCTGCCCACCACTATTGACAATGGCAAACTTCAGACGGACTACTCTGAAGCTGGAACTGAGGTAAAAACTGTTATTGAAAACCCAGTAAGTTAACATTTGACTAAAAAAATCCTGCTCCTGGAAGACTAGCTAAGATGTTATCCTTTATACTACTAAAACTAAATAAAACAATGTATGTTTCTTTTTAAAATGTGGCTACTACCAATAAAACTTCCAAGCCTATTAAATCTGAACTGAGTCAAAATCACAGCCAAATAGATTGATATTGAATCACAGTGTAACGTTGGTTTATCAGATAGTGGACCATAAATATATATCAAATCATCTTAGAAGAAGACATAGCTTATATGCCCCAGAATTATTGCACCGGCCATACTGTATTCAAGTGTATAACATAAAAATTGTGATTGTGCTGTTGTCCTTGTGTGCTCAGAAATGACC